>NW_006494613.1:10129502-10140905 GCF_000325575.1 Pteropus alecto
CTTTCCCTTTTATTGCAATTGAATTGCCAAACTTCTATCATAGGGTGGGGAGTTGATCAGAAAACTATACCAAGAAATCTGTAAAGTTTCACTTAGTTTTAGACATTAAAAAAATATATTTTGTCAATGAATATGTATGTGCTCATTTGAAAAAATCTCCAAGATATTTTAAAAAGAAAAAAATAAAGTAAGAATATTAAAAGCCATGGTATGCTCATATTTAATTAGATACTCACACACACACATATGGGTATGTGTACATGCTTAGGAGGATCTAAAACAGTCTGTTATCAACAAGATATTTAAAGGAAAACTGCTAGGGGATGAAGAGGAATAATTTTAGCATTTTTTGCCTCACTCTCAGAAAGGTATAAAATAAAGATAAAAATGATCTTTTGTCCACATGTATATATAATTCTTAAAAAAAAAAAGGAAAATAAAAAAGAAACCTAGTGTCACTATTTCTGGGGGCATTTTAGAAGTGGATCAGAAAGAAATTTTGTTGGTTGTATTGCTCCTTTCACTCAGAGTGAAGAATTCTCAGCATGTGTAATGCAGTTCTGTTAAATTTCTCTGGTTATAGGTCTCATTGTAAATCAATTTTCCCTGAAAATTGAAGTAATTCATTTAGCAACTGACTTTCAAATTCTTTCCCTCAATTTGAATCGGTGTAGGCAGAAAACCCATAAACAGAGGATTTTTGTTCATGAAGCCCATGCAAGTATATAGGTGTGACAACCACTAGTGGATGACATTTGACACAGTACAAAAAGAAGGGAAGCCAGAGTATGTTTCATAAATCCTCATTTTACAGGTCTATTTGCAATAGTTCCAAGAATATGATTTTAGGGCTGTGCTGATTTGAACAGTATCTTAAAAAGCTGCACTTGAAGACAATGTTTCCTATTAAAATCATTGAGCATAGATGTCACATTTAGCTTTAACAACTTTTACTATCTAGGCTCAGAAGAGTCACACTTTAATTATTTATAGCATCTGTTCTCTCCTCTAGTGTACATTTTCTCAAAAAACAAAACATAACAAGAAAAAAATATATAATTACACAAAATGCTCCTGCTTGGTGTAGCTTAAAGACTGAGAATATTCACACTTAAATACATTACTATGGTCTCAAGGATACTTATTTTACATTGTATTTTGCATTCTAACAGCACTATTATTTTTTTGATGCTCAATTTATTCCAGATCTGGCTATTGGCAGCTCTTTTATGTTGATTCTGTACTTTTCATATGCTTTTTCCTTTTTCTTTTTTATTTCTTTTTCCACTTCCTTACTTTCTGGTACAGCAAGATATATCAGGCTCATTTTGTATTTTCTATGCCCAGCCACAGAATCAGCCATTCTCCAAGTCACCTTTGTTCTTTTTATCGTGGAACTGTGTTAGAAACTAAGAGCTGGACGCTAGGTGTGCTCATTGCTCCTGGATTATCATTGCCTCTAGTACTTTTTAGCATACAAAATTAGAAAATTCATAAATTTATACTAACTCTATTATATTCACACATCTACATGTGTTCCTATATCTATCTTTGTGTTTGTATACATAAGGGTATGTGTGTATATATATTTATATAAATTTTTTCTACTTCACACTCTATTCCCATCATAACAATATTTCAGGATAATCTTTCTCCTCCTATCCCCTTGCTTATTTGTAACATTTCTCTGGCAGTGAGAGACCTGGCTCTCATTGACTGTAACATACTTATTTATTCAACTCTAAAATACATGTGAAATAATTTTAGAATTGTAAACTCATGCCCCTCCCTGTAAGAAACAAATTCTCCCAAGAGTACAGTATGTGTATACAGTTCCTTTTTGTCTTTGGTTTAAAATATTCACTCAAACACTATTTTCCAGAGTAACTTAGCACATTTGTCCCTACTCTCTTTAATCATGAATATGTAGTTTCATCTGCCACAATCTGCATTTCATTCTGGGATCCCCTGATATCCTGGTTAATTTTTTTTTAATTTGCATAAAAAATATTTAATCTTTTTTGTGTACAGTTCTACGGGTTTTGACAAATGCATACATTCACATACTTACCGCCACAGTCTTAGTTCCATTCCTCTAAAAACTTCTCTCATGAAAGAATATAGACACAGGATCATACCTCACTGAAGGGAAACTAAAGAATGTTGTCTGACTAAATGACTATGTAGAAAGGGAAGATGGTAAGAATGGATACTGTTGGATAGCAGTTGGCCCTATCAGGGACACAACTATTTTTTCACATAATTTGTGTTTTATAATACCCCTTTCCTCTCTTCCCATCTATCTTAGATAACTGTAATAAGTATGAAATCACCGAATCTTTATCTTTAACAGACATATTTTGAACATTAAAAGAAAAAAAAAACAAATAAATATATACATATATAAGGACACATATACATTTTGGTTAAAATGAAGTAATGTGAGAAAAATAGCAAATTAGATTCTTAGATATTACAAGAGATTATTAAGTCTCCCAAATTCAATATCAACTTTACTAATCTAAATAATGTGAAGGAGAAATATTTGTGTGTGTGTGTGTGCACGCGCGCGTGTGTGTGTGTAAACTTTTTTAAGAGAGGAGCCAGGTTTTCAGTCAAGGAGGATTTCTATAGAAATAAGAAATAGAAATGTAATGTAGTGAGTAGAAAGATGAAAAATAACGTGAAAGACAGTTTCACATGTATCTACTATGTAAATCTTCAGTTCCTTCCCACTGAAGACAGGGCATGCTTCCCCAACTCTTGAAATCTGTGTTTGGCCCTTTGACTTATTCTGGCCAGTTAAATGATATGGAAAAGCTGGTGTGCCTTTGTGGATGATTAGCCTTAAGAAAAGTTTTATGTTTCAGCTTCTTCTCTATATCTCTACTATCTCCATGCAAGGAACTTCCCTGATTGGCTGCTACTTACTTGGCCTGGCCACAGAATGACCACACATAGAGCAGGCATGAGCCAATACCTTAGTGAGGACCCAAATGCAGTTAGTTCCACAGACTGAAGCAAAACAATCTAGCCATTCACTCCATTTGAGCTGTTCCTCAAACAAATTACAGTCACGTGAATAATTAAAAGAAAAAGAAAGCTGTTTATTTTTTTAAGCCAACTACTGAGTTATAGACAGGCTTGTTACACAGCAATAGCTAACTTGCAGAATCAATGTTGCCACCTTCCAATTGTTTGTGGAGACATGACACCATGAATAATTATGTCAGATAACCTACCCATTATTCTAGCCAATCTCATAGTTTAGAAAAGTCCTTGCATGCTAATTGTATTGCTGAACATTTGAGGAGGTTTTATTACAATTATTAGAGTTTAAAATAAAGCCTTTTTTGTAGGTGTCTGTGACATTTTTGTCACAGAATTCTCTCAGTATGTGTAGATAAAAGAACAAAAGGGAGATGTTTTCTCCCCTACTCCATTTCCTCTTTTTTTGCATGAACTGCTTTCCCCAGTGCTCTGGCATGAAATATTGTTTCCCTTTGAGTTTTTGCTCTTCATTCTTACTGGGCAGTTCTGTACTGGGGCCACCCTTGCATCACCTAAGTATTCTTTTAGTATCTTTGGCTATGAGTTGATTTTAGAGGTATTGTTATTTAACCTTGCAAGGACCATATCCTGCAGGCTCTGGGATTGTCCAATGATCTGGAATTTAAAATGCACTTATACAATACATCATCATGACTATAATCTTAATGTAGCAAAAGAAACAATTGTGTCCTTCAATTCCCAAATGGGAGGAAATATCCTGTGCCAAGAAATGTAATGTAATAAACCTGTCAAAGAATGACATCATTTATGTAAATTGGGAAATATATACCATAATTTTTGTTAATTTGTAATAAAGTAAATGTAACATGGTTTCAAATATAAAACTTCAAAATAGAAACAAAACCCTCAATATATTGGTATAATTCATTTGAGGGTAAAATTTATTATATGCTTATCTGTAATTATTCTGCCCTTCTCTACTGACTGTCATATTTGTTCTTAAATATCTTGGCCTTAGTCCATTCTGGCCGTTTAAACACACACACACACACACACACACACACAAACACACACAGAGACTGGGTAGGCAATAAAAAACAGAAACCACAAATTTATTTCTCACAGTTCTGAAGGCTGGAAGTCAGAGGTCAGGGTGCCTGGTTGAGTGAAGGCCTTTCTTGTCATATCCTCCTATGACAGAAGGGCTAGGCAGTTCTGTGGGATCTCTTTTATAAAGGTGATAATCCCATTCATGATGTCTCCAACCTCATGACCTAATTTCCTTCTAAAGGCCCCACTCCTAACACCAGCACAAAGGATTCCAACATGTGAATTTTGGAGAAGGAGAACTCAATAGCAATCTATCATTTAGCCAATAGCAATCTATCATTTAATACTAAAATTATTACTCTACTGTAGTGATTTCCTACTTCTCATATATGTAGCCATATTTTCATCACTTTAATAGCAGTAAGTATTCAAAATTATGTTGTAATAAACTTTTATACTACTATGTATTTTCACAGAATGCCCATGAGTTTCCTAAATGAGAATGGTATTTGAACGCATTAGCTAAATTTTTTATCATTGTCAAAAAATAACACATATATAGTTCTAATTTAGATCTAGTATATGATACAGTTCAAAGCCAGGAGCCTCACCCCTTTAAAATATGTGAATATAAGTGACTGAATATCAAACAGCATCAACTTTCTAAGTACATAAAATACATGGCTGTAGTATACCGTTATAAATGATGAAATACTCTGACTCAAATGGAAAGTGTATAAATCAAAGTTTAGTCTTGGAAAAGACTCTTTAATAGCTCAAGAAATTTTTATTTGCAAAAAAGCTCTGGTAAAATTCAGTAAACAGAACAGAAACAAACTGAATTTTAAATAGTTGAAAACATGTTGTGAATATTGATTTTTCCAGTGAAATTGGCTGATGAATTTACTTATTTAAAGTGAGTTGAATGCATTAAATTCATAGATAAATATTAAAGTAATTTGTAAAATTCTTTTAAGGTACTATTTTCTGTCAATAAGATAGTGTTAATTTATTTTATTTATGAACAAAAAATAGAGTAGTTTGACATCAGAAAATACAGATAAAGGAGAATATATCTTTCAGAATTCAATCATTACTTAATTCCTATCAATAGTTCCAAAGTTTAAATTAAGTAGTTAGAAAAATATTCTTAAAATTGCAGAACATTATGAATATGGCTAATGTTTACTCAGTGTATTAGGCAGAATGATACGCCCTCCCCCCAACCTCACCCCCTCCCCCCAAAAAATGTTCATATCCTAATACTGGAAAACTGTCAATATGTTAACTAACTTACATGGAAAAAAAGAGGCTTTGAGTTTTGGTTATATTAAAGAATTTAAAATGGAGATAGATTATCCTGGATTATTTGGGTGAGCCTAATATAGTAACAGGCATTTTGATAGATGGAAGAAGGAAGAAGGAGGATAAGAGTCAGAGGAAATATGACAAGAGAAGCAGCAACTAGAGTGAAGAAATTACTGAATTGGAAGATAGAGGGGGACAAAAGCCAAGGAATGCAGGCAGCCTCTACAAGGTGGCATAGCAAAGGAAAGGGGTATCTTCCCTAGATCCTCTAGAAGGAACACAACATATGGGCCGACAGCTTGGTTTTAGCACAATGAAACTCATTTCTGACTTATAAACTCTTTTACTATATGCTAATAAATTTGTATTTAGGCTACTAAATATGTGGTAATTTGTTACATTGACAGAAAACTTTACATGTGTAAAGGCAATTAAAGAACAGGCAACTTTGATAGCTATCTAAATTTTTAAAAGGTTCTTGGTTTTCTTTGATATTTAAAATAGGACTAAGTTTAATTTAACCAGCATTTTATAAAATATTCTCTGCATAGAATCTCTTTTGATTCTTATTAAAGGAAAAGCTAGAACTTTGATAGTATCCTGGGCATCATGAAAACTTGATTCAGATGCAGTAAAATTTTGTGTGAGGCAACAATTTTATTTACTTTTTTTTTTTGTATTTAGTTATTTTGTGAGAAAGTAAAATATTTCTAAAGTAGTTTGGGCTTTTATTTTAATGAATTATTTATACATTTTTTGATTGAGTGGAAATACCTTTTAACTCAGAAAGGAATAGTATAAAAAAAACCATGTAGTTCATTCAAAAAAGTGTTGGTCAGTACATGAGTATGCACAATGAGTGATGATATGTGAGCTCCTAAAGATGATTATAAAATTGGAAATTTTATCAAATTATTTTTCAAAATCACAGAGAGCCAATGATTCAAATGATTTGCCAAAACTAGTTTTCAAATTTGAAGTTTATGCTTTTTTAAAAAAAAAGTGTTCAGTGTTTCAAAAAGTATTACTTAAAAAATGTAACTAGTATTACTACTAAACATGGAATATAAGGATGGTAACAGTAGTTGGATGCTTCTATATGTCCAATAATGTGCTAAGCACTGACATGAGTTTTCTGACTTGATATTTACAATAATTTTATGAGCTATATATTATTAATCCCATTGTAAAGGTAAAGAAAATATGGCTTAATGTGGATAAATAGATTGCTTAAATTTCCGTGATTAATAAATGGCAATGCTGAGACTTCACTCCAGGAAATATGATTTTGCCATCCACTCTTATAACCAGTCCATGCATTTATTTTCTGGAGAATATATTTCAAATACATTTGGGACGTAGGCAATTAATTTGTCACAGAATAAAATTTCTATAAATTTCCAAATCTAATAGTTTCATTTTCAGAGAATAATTGTGAAAAAAATTACATTAGCAATTTGAATATGCTTTTTGTCTGAAAATTTATATATAATAAATGTGCTTTAGTTAGAATTTACTATTAATTTACTAAGTGTTTGTTTATTATCTTCACAGTATTATTGTAAAAAATAAAAATAAAATCTATAACTAATTTTATTTTTAAAATGCCACTGATATGAAGCAATGCTCAAATGTTTAAATGATTTACAGATTTGATACAATAGGAAATAAAGAACTTTGATGTTACTAATTTTATACAAAGTTAAACTTTGTTTAAAAACCATTTTATCTTGAATTAATAATTTCAGCAATGTATTTTTCTTAATTACAATCCCATATAATGCTCATTTCATATAAAAATTATTAGATTGTTATTGGTTTATCCAATTATTGAAGACATTTCAGAAAGATCATTTTCACATTCTGCCTAATGTGGACATATTCCTATGTGACCACATTAGAAAATAGACACATAGCTGTTTAGCACTTGTAGCTGTAAATCACTAACAAAATAAAAGCCGATGAAACCTGAAAGATGCAGTAGAATTTGGCATCTTTTACTACATCGCTATGAAATGTTTAATAGTTAATTAAGACAATCTCACATATAAACATTTCACAATTTGGTAGATGTCCTTTTATTTTTCGAACTTGTCCTTGTTTCTGAAGCCTAGAAGATCATGACATCTGTTTCATTTTAGTGAAAATATATTGAAAAATGAATATAATTTTATAAGAAATTGTTTTAGTATTAAAATAAATAATAAGAATAACATTTAAAAATGACTCACATTTGCTATAAAGCCTTTCAGTCGTTGCTTAAGATTAATATCTATAAGCGCCTAACACCTTACTATGTCACACTAATTTGTACCAATTTCTCTGAAAAGTCTACAGCAGCTTCAGGTTTGTGCAGATATAATTTCATTCTGCATCTACATTAATTTTTTTGTTTAAAAATTGTATCATCATAAGTCAGGTTATTTTTTCACTAGTCACCAGTGAGATTATTGGTCACAATTTTAATTTCTAGAGCCTTTTCCTAGTTTCTTGTCTTTCATTAAGGTTACTTCCTATAGTTAGTATTTTTAGCCTTAAATACTTTTTGTTTTAATTTACTCTTCCCTCCTGCTCCCTCCTTTCTTCCTTCTTTCCACCTTCCTTGTTTTTTTTTTCTTTTTACTCCACTATTCTCCTTCCCCTTTCACCTCCCTTGCCCATCCTCTTTTCTCTCCCCTGTTCTCATTTTCTGCATATTGTGAACCCAATAACATATTAGAGTTAAGTCTCATTTCAAAACAGCTTTCATTTGTGCACTACATCAGATTGTCATGATTTTAACAACATAGCTAAGGTTAAAAACATTGTTTTTGATATGAATAGATTCAGCTCCATGAAGAATGCATACTAGTAACTTAATGTTTCTTTCTTGTAATTTCCCCCTTCATATTACTTTTCAGATTAACCTTTGTTCTCAAGTGATTTCTGTAAGATATTTTACTGATACTAAGATTACTATCACTCAAAGTGTATGAGGAAAGAAAAGTAATGACAAGATAGCCCTGATACCTTAAGATCTGGAGGGAAATTAAATTTCTCTATAATATTCTTTACTACTGATTATTAACAGTGCCAGCTATGATTTCCTGTAAAGGCCTGTGTTCCACTATTATAAACTGTCAACAGAAACTGTGGTGCTTGTAAAATTGTATTTTTATATCTCCAGATTTATACTATTTTAAATATTTAGCTTTAAATCTTAAGAACTATTTATAAACTGAAACAAGGACATACACAGTTTAAAAAAAAATACTTCTAAGCTCCTGATTATTATTAAAATGCCTCCTGACTATTATTAAAATGGAAAGATTTTTTGTATGTGTATACCTGGAATTATTTCATATTTATCAGCCCTTTTTCACTAACTTCCCTTTTTTTATAACCTGTTAATTAATTTTTCTTTAAGTCAGTTTGTCTTTAAGCTAGTTCTAAAAAGATTAACTTTCTCACTCTTTTATTCCAAGAGTGGCAAATGTATTAATAGACTTTGCTATTTCACACATTAAAATGACAATGAAAAATACAACCTTTAAGTAATGTGTACCTCAGATAAAAGAAAGTGAGTCAGTGGATGTAAAATAACATGAGATGATCTAAAAGCCATGCTAGTGAGAATTTTCTCGATAAAATAGAAAATATTCTAGGTATTTTTGAAGGAAGGGATAGAGTATAGGTAATTAAACATTTACCCATTATATGCTTACTAGAGAGAGAAAAGATCAGGAAGAACCACACTTGGAATTCAGGAAATCAGAAAAAATGGAAAAAAAAATTACAACAAAATTTTTATGATTAAGTCTTACTGGAACATTATAAATGTACCATTACAAATATATAGTTTTCACCATCGATAGTATAACTATTTCCCACATATTGCTGCTTAATAATTGAATAAGCAATATCTGGGACTATAATCTAAAGCCGTAATGCAGTTTCATTTCAATAAAATATTATGAATATATGCAGCCATTTCAAAGTAAAACCTTAATTTTAAATCTGAACAGACTATCAAGAACTATAAAATATATGGATAGACTCAAGCATCAGAAATAAAACATTAAAAAATACCTTATATTAGAAGAAACAGTTAATAAAGCAACATAAATAGCTTAATAATTAGTATAAAGAAAAGTAAAAAAAAAAAATCAAGTGGTTGGAAAAAATTCCTCTGAATTTACACTGTGAGTCAAAATTGAACTAATCATGGAAAGAACATATCTGCAGTATTACCAGAAGCTTTCAAAATCAGAGATTAAAATCAATGTTTTTACACATAACTCAAGTTTTAAAAACCTGTATTCAAGTCTCCCCATCAGTATGTTAAAAAACATGATTTTTTTGTATGTGTATACCTGGAATTATTTCATATTTAGCACCACTTTTTCACTAACTTCACCTTTTTTGTAACTTGTTAACTTTTTTTTCCTTTAAGCCATCAGACTCTTCAACATGGAGTTCCAGATGCTTTCTGCTTTACTTTAGTTACTATTTCGTACTTAATTTGTTCGACTTTTTTCTCAAAGATCATTGTTATAAATTCGTCTCTTTGGTAGGGCAACTAGGAGGCATTTTAACTGTGGGCTCTTTTAAAATATTATCTCTTCTTGCATAAACCACTTTACTATTGCCGTCAAAACAATTTTAATTTACCAAACTTCTCCTAGTTTTTTTTTTCTCATTTTGTGATCATTATGCTCTTTCTAGTAGTAGTATAATTTGCTTTATTACTACCAAATATGCTTGATACATTTTCTTCATTCTATATTATAATTAGATAATGAGGTATCATTTCTAGATTTTCCATATGAATTATACCCTCTAATTAAGAGAATCTTATTTATGAACATACTGATGGTTATAGTCTTTTCTTGTCAGTTTTGCCTTTGGTGAATTCTGAGGCTGGTCTATTCCACACCTGTACCTCTGCAGTTTACTATAACTGCAGAAAAGCAACCCTGCTGAGTGATCTCCTTATAAATCATTAACAGTACCCTTAGACATATCATTATTTCTTTAACAGAATAGTGTGGTTACATTTAGAATAATCATAAAATCTGTGAAATCTTAGATGCATTTTCTTATTGTTTCTCCATCCTTGTACCTTGTTTCCTCATGAATAGAATGATATTCTGTGCTCTCGTGCAGATGACTATAATATTGCTTATAAACAAGACAGAACTATTTCTTCTTTTCAGCTGCTTTGCTTTACACAGTGCCCTGTTCAGGCTCCCACAACCTATGTACACATAAAAAGATTAGATGATATGTAATTTCCCTCTTTGGTTTCCTTTCTTTATTGATGAGGTTCTTTGAAGGTTTCCAATAACTCTTCCTCTTTGATTCCTAAATTTGGCTTAGTTGTGTAGTTATTATAATTATATTTTTACTATTCCCCTTCTATTTATATAATGCTGGTATATCTTTAAATTAACCTATATTTATATCTATCTTATAGTGGTAGAGAGAGATACACAAATAAATACGTATGAAGATTCATTTATTACTGTTCTTTGTTCTTATCTACTTCTGAAGTCTCCCTTCAAAATTGTTTGTTATTTTATTATTATTTTACAAATCCTTGCCTCAGATCAGGTGCTTGGGTGACATGAGATCGGAATTCTTTCCTAATACTAGGTATCTTAATTTCTTCCTCATTGATTAACAACACTTCACTAGTTGTGTGATTTTTAGAAGTTATTCTATCTCAGAATACAGAAGCAATTTTCCTTCCTTTCACTTCTTAATGTTTGCAGGTGAGAGTCTAATGAAAAAAAATAAATCTTTTACCCTGCTGATAATCTTTATTTTCTACCTAGAAACTTTAATGATTTACTCTTTATACTTAGAGTTCATAAAATTTTAACAGAAATGTCTAGATATGTCTTTTTTTTAATCAATCTTGAAACATAGTGAGTACTTTCAATGTACACTCAGGTTTTTCCTCAAATCAATATAATATTTTATATTTATTCAATTATTATTATTTCTTCTATTTGTTTTTATCTTATTCTCATATTAGTTTTCTCTCTCTCT
>NW_006494613.1:10140947-10146569 GCF_000325575.1 Pteropus alecto
TAAGGAAATTATAATTTTACAATGACATGTACCATCTCTAAGGGCCGCCCTTGTGGAGAAAAGAGTATGACAGTTTGAAAGATTTGCCAGCTACACTGATGAGTGCTGACATTGCTACTTTTGTTGATTCTCAGCAGTGGGTGCCTATCCCATATTGTCAGATGTTGTGCTTCAGTGAGCACTTACAGTGAGCAGAATGGATGATGCTCTTAGGTGATTCCAAACAAGTTACATTCTACAGCACATCTTCTTCCTTCATGTTCATGTCCAGAACAGTACACTTATTCACATTCATTATATTAGATTGTCACAACCACTATAATTTGGAATACAGATAGACTCAAAAATTTGTTGTTGGTCATTTGACAGATTATGTGGAAGTTTTGTAAATCTGATATTTCAAAAATGCCTATTATATATAGTATATCAAAATTAATCATGACATAATTAAAATGTTAAAATGTCCAAGGAGTTATTCCTTTAAACAAATTCTAATCTAATAATATGAGTGTTTAGACGATATTTACATTCCTTTACTGCTGAGATAACTTGTACATAGATGTGCAATAAATCAAGGAGGCTAAACAATGAGGATAATACACTACTTGCCACTGCCTATTATCTACCATGTTTAGAAATACATACTTCTGATTCTAGAAAACACAATAAATCCATGTAAGCCCCACTTTTGTCCTATTTCAGACTGTCCTTACATCAAGAAGTGATAATAATGCAAAATTATTGATGGCTATTTTAAAACTTAAAAAAAGTAGGTAACATATAACTATTAAGTAAATGTTCCAAAAATACACAAACAAACAAACAAAAAAGTCAGGCTTATTGAGTTACTTAAATGTCTATTTTTTATTCTATTTGACACAATATTTAAGAAATAATTTTAAGAAGTCATGGGCCATGCGTTTTCAAAAAAGTATAAAATTATTTAGTCAAAAATTATTTCTGTCTCTGCTAATCATGGGCAAAAAAATAAATGATGTTATAGTTTATCTTATTACATACTATCAAAGAATTTTACATCAAATATTTTCATATTTCACTTAATATGAAAAATGTATATTACAAAAGATACTGTACAGAGCAAATAATAAGGTGAACTAATTTTTATTCTAGCAGTATTACTTAGAACAATGAACAAATGTGATTTTTTCCAAAGCATTGTTTTGCCTGTTAATAAAATAAACTATATGCTATTTTGTAGAAAATGATTGTGGCTACTAATGTGTGTTATTAGTTATAGGCAGGTTAATATTTAATGGCACATAATGTTGGCAATTTCAAAATATATCTTTCAAACTCTTCACTTTTTTATATCTAAATTTACCATTGACTGAAAAGCTAAACCTAATCTGAAATTGTTGTTATTATACGTAATTAAACTGATTATGATTTTAACTTAGATTCAGGCTGATAATCAATATCCTTCAAGTTTTGATAAAAATCAGTTTTTTTATTTAATATTCAATTATGATGTTGTATTAGTTTCAGGTTTACAATATAGTGATTAGATATTTATATACTTTATAAAGTATTCACTCCAATAACTATAGTACTCATCTGACATCATACATAGTTATTACAATATTATTGACTGTATTCTCTATGCTGTACTTTACACCCTCATTACTATTTTTATAACCAGCAATTTTTACTCTTTAATCCCTTTTAACCTTTTCTCCCCAACCTTCACCGACCTACCAACGACTCATTTGTTCTATGAATTTATGTCTGTTTCGTTCATTTATTTTGGTTTTTAGATTCCACATGTAAGTGAAATAACATGGCA
This sequence comes from Pteropus alecto, assembly GCF_000325575.1. Lineage (NCBI taxonomy): Eukaryota > Metazoa > Chordata > Mammalia > Chiroptera > Pteropodidae > Pteropus > Pteropus alecto. The sequence goes on from NW_006494613.1 coordinate 10,142,752, forward strand.
TTTGTCTTTCTCTGCCTGACTTATTTCACTTAGCACAATGCCCTCTAGGTCCATCCATGTTGTTGCAAATGGGAGGATTTATTCTTTTTTATGGTCTAATAATATTCCATTACACACACACACACACACACACACACACACACACACACACACACACACCCCATGTCTTCTTTATCCATACATCTGTATACATCTATTAATGTAGGTTGCTTCCATATCTTGGCTATTGTTAATAATGCTGCAATGAATATAGGGGTGCATATATCTTTTTGAATTAGTGTTTTGGATTTCTTCAGATAAATATCTAGAAGTGGAATTCCCGAGTCAAACAGTAGTTCTATTATTTATTTTTTGAGAAACCTCCTCTAAACTGTTTTCCATAGTGCTTTCACTAATTTGCAATTTCACCAACAGCTGCTCAAGGATTCCCTTTTCTTCACATCCTCACCAACACATGTTTGTTAAATTTATTGAAGATTGCCATTCTGACAGGTGTGAGATTTTATTTCATTGTGATTTTGATTTGCTCTTCTCTGATTAGTACTATTGAGCATATTTTCATATATCTATTGGCTACCTGTATGTTCTTTTTGAAGAAAGGTCTATTTGAGTCCTCTGCATACTTTTTTGGTTATGCTGAATTGTATGAGTTCCTCATATATTTTGGATATCAATCTCTTATCAGATATATCATTGGCAAATACCTTCTCCCATTCAACAGGTTTTCTTTTTGTTTTGTTGATAGTTTCTTTCACTGGGAAGAAATAATGGAAAAATATTGCTAAGAGAAACTTCAAAAATTTTACTGCCTATGTTTCCTTCTAGGAGATTTACAGTTTCAGATCTTATATTTAAGTCTTTAATTAATTTTGACTTCATTTTTGTTTGTGGCATAAGAAACTTGTGTAGTTTCATTTTTTGCATGTGTCTCTCTAGTTTTCCCAGCACCATTTGTTGATGACTGTCTTTACCCATTGTATACTTGTGCCTACTTTGTCATAGATTAATTGATCATATAGGCATGGGTTTATTTGGGGGTTCTCTACTATGTTTCATTGATCTATGTGTCTGCTTTTATGCTAGTCTCATGCTGTTTTGATTACTATAGCTTTATAGTATAGTTTGATATCAGGTAGCATGATACCTCCAACTTCATTCTTCTTTCTCCATACTGTTTTGGCTATTTTGGAGTCTTGTGCTTTCATATGAATTTTAGGATTGTTTGTTATATTTATGTGAAAAATGCCATTGGGATTTTGATAAAAATTGCATTGAATATTTAGATCGTTCTGGTAGTATGATCATTTTGATGATGTTAATTCTTCCTACCCATGAGTACAGTATATTTAATGTATAATTTAAAGCCACTGTTTTGTTGTTGATTTTCTGTCTGGGTGTTCTATTCATTGATATCTGCAGCTGAGATATCCCTCTGATTTTATTTTATTCTTTTAAATTTTATCTTATTTTTTAAATTAAAAAATACTTCAAAAATGCTATTTTTAATAGTTTTATAAAATTCCATCATAATAGTGGTATTAAATTTAACAGTCATTAATGTTTTATATTTTATTTTTAATTAAATTTATTAAGGTAACATTGGTTAATAATATTATATAAGTTTCAGTTGTGCAATTTTATAATACATCATCGCATTTTGAATTTTGTGCTTACCAACGGTCTCTTTTCATCACCATATATTTGACATTTTTTATTCTCTTTTCTGTCTGGTAACCACCATACAGTTATATGTGTCTGTGAGATTATTTGTTTTGTTTCTTCATTTGTTGCATTCTGTCTTATATTTCACATATGAGTGACATCATACAGTTCTTGGCCTTTTCCATCTGACTTATTTAGCACGATACTCTCAAGATCCATCCATGATGTTGCAAACAGCAACATTTCATTATTTTTTGTTTCTTTTTTTATGACTAGGTAGTATTTCATTGTATTTATGTACCACATCTTCTTTATCCAAATGTCCAGTGGACACTTAATTTGTTTCCATGTCTTGGCTATTGTGAATAATGCTACAATGATCATAGGAGTACATGTATCTTTAGAAATAAGTTTTTTCAAATTTGGGGGTAGATACTCAGAAGAGGTATTGCTGAGTCATATGATAGTTCTGTGTTTTTGAGGAACATCCATATTATTTTTCATAGAGGCCACACCAATTTACATTCCCAAGAGCAATGTATGAGGATTTCCTTGTGCACACATTCTCTCTGACACTTGTTATTTCTTGTTTTATTGATAATAGTCATTCTAACAGATGTGAGATGGTATCTACTTGCAGTTTTGATTTGCATTCTTCTTACAGCTATTGAAGTTGAGCATATTTTCATATATCAGTTGGCCATCTGTATGTCTTCATGAGAAAAGTATCTATCTGTTCAGGTCATCTGCCATTTTTAATTGGATTTTGTTTTTGTTTTGTTTTTGAGTTGTATGAGTTCTTTATACATTTTGGATGTTTGCCCCTTATTAGAGGTAGCATTTGCAAATATGTTCTGCATTCATTTGGTTGTCTTTTTGTTTTGTTGATGGTTTCTATGCTCAACAGAAGCTTTTTAAGTTTGATATAGTCCCATTCATTTATTTTTTGCTTTTACTTCCATTGCCTTTGGGATCAAGGTTAAGTTTAGTACCTATGTGCTTTTCTTTTTTTCCTATTTATTTCATTGTTTTAGGTTTTATATTCAAGTTTTTAATCCATTTTGAGTTAAATAATTTGTTGTGTATAGAGTCATGTAGTGGTCTAGTTTCATTGTTTTGTATGTGGCTTTCCAATCTTACCAACACCATTTATTGAAGAGATGTCCTTTCTACATTGCCTGTTTTGGGCTTCTTTATTAAAAATAAGTTCCTCTTGTACATGTGGGTTTATTTGAGGGCTCTCAATACTGTTCCATTGGACTATCTATTTTTCTACCCATATCATATTGGTTTGATTATTATAGCTTTGCAGCATAATTTGAAGTCAGAAAATGAGATAACTTCATCTTTGTTCTCTATCAGTATTGCTTTCACTGTTATGGGTCTTTTATGGTTTCATACAAATTAGAGAATTTTAAAATTATTTTTCTTTAAAAAACACCATTGGAATGTCAATGGGGATTGCTTTAAATTTGTTTATTGGTTTAGGTCATGTGGCCATTCAACTATGTTAATTCTTCCAATCCATGAACATGGGCTATCCTTCCATTTCTTTGTGTCTTCTTCAAATTATTTTGACAATATCATGTAGTTTTCACTGTATAGGTCCTTCATTTCCTTTGTTAAGTTTATTCCTACCTATTTTATCCTTTTTATTTTCAATCGTGAATGAAATTGTTTTTATTTCTTTTTCTGATATTTTATTTTTAGTGTGTAGAAATGCAATAGATTTTTGTACATTGATCTTGTGTCCTACAAATTTACTGTATTTGTTTATTGTTTCTAATAGTCTTTTGGTAGAGTCTTTAGGCTTTTTATATATACAATTGTGGCATCTACAATTAGTTATGACATAATTGTAGATGACATAATTCCCAATTTGGATGCCTTTTATTTCTTTCTCTTGTCTGATTGCTCTGGCTGGGACTTCTAATACTATGCTGAATAAAAGTGGTGAGAGTAGAAATCCTTGTCCTGTTTCTGATCTTAGAGGAAAGTTTCAGTTTTTTACCATTCAGGATATTAGCTGAGGTTTTGTCATATATGGCCTTTATTATGTTGAGATATTTTACTTCTATACATATTTTATGAAGTGTTTTGATCATAAATGGACATCATATCTTATCGAATGCTGCTTCTGAATCTCCTAATTTTAT
>NW_006494613.1:10146637-10151022 GCF_000325575.1 Pteropus alecto
TGAACCATCCTTGTGTTCCTGAAATGAACTCTGCTGTTTACTTGTGATATCTTATCTTTTTAAAGTATTGTGGGTTAAATTTGCTAATATTTTGTTTAAGATTTTTGAATATGTCTTCATCGGAGATATTAGCCTGTAATTTTTGTGTGTGTCTGTGTGTTGTTCTTGCCTGGTTTTGGTATTAGAATAATGTTAACCTAACCAAATAAGTTAGGACAAATAAGTTTCCTCATTTTCAAATTTCGGAAGAGTTTGAGAAGAATAGGAATTAAATCATGGAATGTTAGAATTCATTGATGAAGCTATCTGGTTCAGGGGGAAGATTTTTTGTTTCAATTTCCTGTTGATCATTCTATTTAAGTTTTCTAATTTTTCATGGTTTAGTCTAGAATGCTTATATATTCTAAGAATTTGTCTATTTCTCCTAGGTTATTGGATTTTGTGGTGTGTAGCCTTTCATAGTATTCTTATATAGTCCTTTATATTTATGTGGTGTCCATTTTAATTTCTCCTTTTTCATTTCTAATTTTGAGACTTTTCTCTTTTTTTCTTAGTGAGTTCAGCCAGAGGTTTGTCCATTTTATTTATCTTTTCAAAGAATCAGCTCTTAGTTTTATTAACTTTTTCATATTATCTTTCTAGTCTCAATTTAATTCTTCTCTAATTTATATTATGTCCATTGTTTTATTGACTTTGAGCTTTATTTGCTCTTCTATTTCTAGTTTTATAAGGTGAAATGTTAGATCATTTGAGAATTTTCTTATTTCTTAAGGTAGGCCTGGATGCTATAAACTTTCTTCTTAGTACCAATTTACTGCGTCTGAAATTTTTGATACATTGTATTGTCATTTTCATTTGTCTCTACGTATCTTTCGATTTCTTCTTTTATTTCTTCTTTGACCCAATAGTTGTTTAGTAGCATATCGTTTGATCTCTATGCATTTTTGTTTTTTTCCAGCTTTCTACTTATAGTTAATTTTCAGTTTCATCCCATTAAAGAATATACTTGGTATGATTTCAATCTTCCTAAATTTAATGAAACTAATTTTGTACTCTAACCTGTGACCTATCCTTATAAAAGTACCATGTGCACTTGAAAAGATTGATATTCTGTCATTTTAGGATGGAAAGTTCTGTAAATATTGATTATGCCCATTTGGTTTAATGTCTTATTTAAGGGTGATACTTCCTTATTGACTTTCTGTTTGGATGATCTATATATTATTGTCAATGGGGTTTTTAGTTCCCCTACTATAATTGTATTTTTATCAGTTTCTCTCATTATTTCTGTTAGTAATTACTTTATATAATTTGTTGTTTCCAGGTTGGGTGCATATATATTAATAAGTAATTTGTCTTTTGATGAATGTCTCCTTTATCATCATAAAACATTCATCTTTGTTTCTCGTTACCTTTTTATCTTAAAATCTATTTTGCCTTAGATAGGTAAAGTTACACTTACTTTTCTGCTCATGTTATTTGCTTTCACTTTGAGCCTACATTTGTCGTTGTAGCTGAGATGGTCTCCTGAAGGCAATGTATGTCTGGGTCTCGTTTTCATCATCTTGCTACTCTATGTGTTTTGATTGGTGAGTCAGTCCACTTACTTTTTGGATAATTGTTCACATATGAAGACTTACTACAGCTATTTTATCTTTTGCTTTCTTGTTGCTCTGTATCTCCATCATTTCTTTTCCCTTGTGTTTTTGTTAGTATTTTGTTTTGGTAGTATTCTATCATGTTTTTTTCTGTTTCCTCTTTTTTAATGTTATGTGTCTTGGTTTTAGATTTTTGTTTTTCAGTGATTTTTGTTTTTGTTTATGTATAAACAAAAGCTTAATACATACAATAGTACTTTATCTTCTGATTGTATCTTCTCCCCATTCACTTGTGCAAGTTCAATTATTTTCTCTCTCATTTTTTTATGTTTTTGTGTTCACAAATTTTCTGTTTTCATATTGTGCACTTGTTCCCTAATTATAGAAACTATAGCCTTTTTTTTCCTTTTTTTTTTATAAATGCTTCTACCATCTTTATCTTTTGTTATAATTAAGTGTTTAATACTCTATTCTAAAATAGAGTTGCCATTTCCTGCTTCGGTTTGTTTGTCATCTTACAGTTTTATGTTGTTTTGTCTTTTTGTTTCAGATAGAATTCCATTCAACATTTCTTGTAATGCAGGCCTCTTGGTGATAAATTCCCTTAGCTTTCATTAGCCTGCAAAGTCTTTATTTCTACTTTATAGCTAAAAGATAACTTTGCTGGATATATTATTCTTGGCTGATGATTTCTCTCTTTCAATATTTAGAATACTTGATTTTACATTCTCACAGCTTTTAAGATTTCTACTTAAAAAGCGAATTATAATTTAATGGGTTTTCCTTTACACGTTACAGTCTTCACCACTCCTGCATTGAAAATTCAGTCTAGCACCCCTGAAAATTATTTCTTTGCTATTAACTTTTGACAGTTTAAATATAATATGTTTTGGAAAAGATCATTTTTCATTAAGATAATTAAGTGTTCTGTTAGTTTCTTGAATTCAAGAGTCCAGCTCTTTCCTTTGCTTTGAGAAGTTCTCATCAATTATTTGTTCAAATAGGTTCTCTGTTTCCTTCTCACTTTCTTCTTTGGTATACCTACTATTCCTGTATTACTCTTTTCAACGGGGTCAGTAGTTCTTAAAGAGTTCTTTCTTTATTTTTTTTAATCTCAATTCTCTCTTGCTTCACCTGAGTCATTTCTATATTTCTATCTTAAAGATCACTAATTCTCTTTTCTATTTGGTCTGCTCTATTTCCTAATCTCTCTAATTCATTTTTCATCTCACTTACTGAATTTTTTACCTCCAGAATTTTTAAAATTAAATTTATGGGGTGACAATGGTTAATAAAATTATATAGATTTTAAGTGTACAATTTGATAATACATTATCTGTATATTGCAGTGTGTGTTCACCACCCAAACTCAAATCTTCTGTTACTGTATATTTAACCTACTTTACCATTATCTACCTTATCCACTTCTCCCTTTCCTTCTGGTAATCACTAAACTGTTACTTGTATCTGAGTTTTCTTTTGTTTGTCTTGTTCATTTGTTGCTTAGAATTTTATATCTCACATTTAACCATATGGTTCTCAACTTTTTTTGTCTGACTTATTTTGCTTAGCATGATAATCTCAAGATCCATCCATGTTGTCTCATATGGCAGTATTTCATCTTTTCTTATGACTGAGTAACATTCCATTGTATATATGTACTACAGTTTATTTATCTAATCATCCATCAAAAGACACATTGGTTGTTTCCATGTCTTGGTCACTGTGATAATGCCTCAATAAATATCAGGGTGCATGTATCTTTATAAATAAATGTTTTCAAATTTTGGGAACAGATACCCAGAAGAGGGATTGCTGGGTAATATGGTAATTCTATTCTTAATTTTTTGAGGAAACCCTATCCTATTTTTCATAGTGACTCTGCTAATTTACATTCCCACCAGCAGTGTATGAGGGTTCCTTTTTCTACACAACCTTTCCAAAACTTGTTATTACTTGTCTTGTTGATAACAGTCCTTCTTTCAGGTGTGAAGAGATATCTCATTGTGGTTTTGATTTGCATTTTCCTAATAGTTTCTGAAGCCTCCAAAATTTCTGTTTGAGTCTTTGTTCATAGTTTCAATCTCCTTAGTAAAATACTCCTTTTATCAGTTGATTTTATTCCTGAAATCATTGAACTGCTTTTCTTATTTTTCTTGTATCTCATTGAGTTTTTTTGTTTGTTTGTTTGTTTTTCAGAACTGGAATCTTGAATTTTTATTATTTACATCAGTCTTCTATATCTTTTAGTTTGTTTTCTGGAGACTTTTCATTGTCTTTCTGAGTTACCGTGTTACCTTGGTTATTCATGTTACTTGATGGATTATTTTTCTACCTGGGCATTTGAGATATTGATATCTTCTTTTTGAAGGCACTGTTTTGCTTTTAACAATTTAGTTGGTTGATATGAAGTCTTTCTTTGTTTTCTAGTAGATAGTACTATGGCACAAGTTTTTGTATTTTCTTATCTGCACTACCAGGAAGTCCAGGATCTTGGTGGGGCAGTGACACCTAGGTCATGGTAAATGATCCACATTTTCTGAGGAAGTGGTGTCCCCACTCTGATTATATTGTCTCAGTATCAGAGCACTATCCTTGCGGTAGGATGTGGAGGGTGATGAGACTCCAGGTCAATGAGTTCTCAAAAATGCTTTCTTATAACCAAAGGCTGCCAGCCACACTATATTATCTGAGGTGTCTCAGTTGCCTCAACCGCTTTCTGCTGTGATGGGTTAGGGAGTAGTTAATGGGGGGAAGTGAATTCCTGAATGTGGCTTTTTTTTTTTT
>NW_006494613.1:10151051-10195885 GCF_000325575.1 Pteropus alecto
CTGCCTCTGCCCCTTCAGCCCTTTCCAGGCTGCTGAGCAAAGGTTGCAACCTGACTCTCCACTGCTTCTGCAGCTTCAGTCTCTGCCCTTCACCTAACCTGCCTCCCCTGCTCATTCTGATAGGCCCACCTTCACATATTTCAATGTGTAGATATCTTAGATGTGTTTGTGTGTCGAGCAGGGAATCCTTTGTTGAATTATAGTTGTCTGACTGATTATAACTTTAAGGAGAAAAACCAAGACATCTCACTTTGCCACAGTGCTTACATCACTCTCCCTCCTGATTATTAATCAGCACACTGTTGGTGCGGGACCTGCCCATTCCATTCTTCTACCAGTCTCAGTGTGGCTTCTGCTTTATACCCTTTGTTATAGGAATTCTGTTTAGCTAGTTTCAGGTCATTCTCAATGATGATTGTTCTATAATTTAGTTGTAATTTTGATGTGGTCAAGGGTAGAGTCAAGAAAAAAGTTTGCCTACTCCACCATCTTGACCAAAGGCCCATAATTCCTTTAAAAATCATCTTTAGATTATATACACACACACACATATATACACAATATATATATACATTATACACACACACATAATATATTTAGTGGTATGAGAAATTAGTTAATACAATTATATTAAATCTTATATTTGATGAATTACAGGTTTAAAAGCACAAGACTTAACTACCACATAGTAGGGATCCTATATTTTAGAAATATACTTTCACTTCTAATGTTGTAAACTTAAGTACAAGATGTGTAAAGGCTAAGCCCTATCTGATGGTCAGGAGCTGAGAGAGATATGTTATAAATGATTTGACCTAAATCACATGCTAATTAATTTTAAAGATTAATTTTGTGTTATTGCCATCCTGTTTAAATGATAAAAGTAATTATCTCTACTACTCTATATTTATCAAGTAAATAGTCATGGAAACTAAAAAAGCACTGGCAAAAGTATAACTTTTAATTACATCCCCACTCTAAGTTCCAATCACACCATGAGAAAAAATGTCTATAAAAATGATTAACATGGAAACAAAGTTTTAAGTAATGGAAGATAAATATTCCATAACTGTTCACAAGACAAAATATGATTTATTTATTTTGAGGTTATTATAAAAAGTACTTTAGTCAGATAATATACAAACCTAGGAAGAATTAAAATGTACCATGTATAAATTAAGCAAATCTAGAAGCATTTCTGAAAATCTATACTGTCCCACTGTAGTCAGACTTATTATATCAGAATTTAGATCCTCTTCTTCCCTTTAATGAAACCAATCACATACTCATTTGATTAATATAATGTAACAACTTCCCATGTCCATTTAAAAAAAAAAGCACATCTTCATAATTTGTAATGAACTGATACTATCAATTATTCTTTGTAACCATATTATTTATTTATTATTTGGCTCTGTTGTCCTTTAATATCTGGTTATCAAAGATATGTTCATTATTCCTTCACTTCACTGCATATGGTAAATATTAGATATTTCCCTGTACACAATATCATGGTCTACAAGGTAATTTTGTTTGCTGAATTGATACAATCATTCTACATGCTTTTTTTATATCCTAAAACAGAGCATACTAATATAAATCACTAAGGAACCAGACACCTCTTTCCCAAGTTTTATAAATCATAATGAAAAATGAATAAAAAAACACAAATTTTAGACAGAACACACATTCAATAGAAATAGGGATTTTTCTTTGCTGTAATAAACAAACAAACAAACAAACAAGTACATGCCAAAAGTGTAAAATATATTTCAGCATATCAAAATGTGTATTTGGAAAAGAATACCACCTAATAGAATTCTTCTATTTCCTTAGAAACTAATATTTAAAAATTCCTCAAAATATAAAAGAAGTACAAAACTAAAGATAAGAAATATATAAATATGGACATTTTGGGGAAAAAAAAAGATTCTTGAAGCCTTCGTGATTTAATTCTCTGCATTTCTGTGATACATTTTCTTGATTCACATAATAGTTAACAATGTTTCTTTCAGGTTTGGAAATGGCTGGAGCATTTTCTTTGAAATAATTTGTTACTTCTGCTTACGTGTTTCAGATTTATGAATGTAAAATGATATTTATATTATATCATACACAAGTATTAAGTTAAATTTATATACTTATCATCGCTTTGGGATTATTATGGAAATCCCAATCTGCATTATATTCTAATAGCTCAGTTTATCTTTGATGTAAATCATTGAGAGACAAAGAAAAAGAGCTTAAGCGAAGCAAGGCAAGGTGAGGATAATACTCTGGTCCTAAGTGAAGAATAGACTGTGATGTGGCAAGGATAGAAGCAAGGTTAAGAAAAAATTACATAAACTTCTGGTTACAGTTATTACAATGAAATGAAAAAAATTAGTGTTTAAAAATCAAGTAATAATGGACAGTTTTATGATTATTTAAATAGACACTGTTAGAGATTACCACAGGTTGTTGAAACAAGATGATATATTATTTATTTAAACAAAAGAAAGTTATAATGGTTAAGCTTTTAAAACACAGTTGATATATCTTTTTTTTCTTTTATGTGTACATTGGTTGAAGTTTTGTTCGAGGGTTTCTTGTACAGTGGCAGGAAAAAAGTTGATGTCAGCCTTAGAAGAATTGTCATCTTGTGATACTGTTTTTGATTGTCTAGTTTTAGAAGGTCATTCACAGGAATGAGTCTACTCTTGATTGGCTTACTTTCAAAATTTTGAGCCTAACACTGACTGGTTGGCTTTCAGAGTCATGTGTACTGAAGAAAGTTTGTCATTGACCAATTAAATTTAGAAAAGTTGTCTTTCATTGACATATTAAAACTCATTCTGGTGGTTCTTTATTCTTTGGCTATATAATAAAACAGTGTTTTTCTGGAAATGTGATAATATACAAAATGCATTCCTTAAAAAAAAATCTGGCAAATGAATAATAGAAACATTACAACATGATAGTACTTATAGACAGTATCAAATGAAGAATACATTAGAAAGATTCAGCAGTAGACTGGATAAAGCAGAAGATCAAATCAGTGAATTAAAAGACAAGGTAGCTGGATACACCCAATCAGAACAAGAAGAAGAAAAAAAAAAGAAAAAAAATGAGGATAGTTTAAGAGATCTCTGGGACAACATGAAGCATAAAAATATCTGAATCATAGGAGTACCTGAAGAGGAAGAGACAGAACAAGTGATTGAGATTCTATTTGAAGAAATAATGACAGAAAACTTCCCTAACCTGGCAAAGGAATTAGACATATAAAATCAGGAAGCACAAAGAGTCCCAAATAAGAAGAATTCAAACAGACCTGCACCAAGACGCATTATAATTAAAATTCCAAAGATCAAAAACAAAGAGAGAATCTTAAAAGCAGCAAGAGAAAGGAAGCTGGTTACTTACAAGGGTACTCCCATAAGAATGTCCACTGACTTTTTAATGGAAACTTTGTAGGCCAGAAGAGAATGGCAAGAAATATCCAAAGTTATGAAAAACAAGAATCTACAACCATGCATACTCTACCCAATAAGACTTACAATTAAAATAGAAGGTGAGATAAAGAGTTTCCCAGACAGAAAAAGCTTAAGGAATTCATCACCAACAACCCAGCATTACAAGAACTGTTAAAGGGTCTTCTGTAAAAAGATAAGAGGTAAAAAAGAAAATAGAAATAGCAAATATGAATAATAAAATTACAGTAACAATGTAACTATCAGTAATCACTTTAAACAGATTAAATGCTCCAATCAAAAGACATAGGGTAACCTAATGGATAAGAAAACAAGACCATGCATGTGCTGTCTATAATAGACCCACTTCAGATCAAACAACACTCACAGACTGAAAGTAAAAGGATGGAAAAAGATATTTCGCACAAACGGAAATGAAAAAAAAAGCCGGGGTAGCAATACTTATATCAAATAAAATAGACTTTAAAACAAAGGCTATAATAAGAGATAAATAAGGACATTACATAATAATTAAGAGATCAATAAATCAAGAGGACATAAGCCTAATATACATATATGCACTCAACATAGGAGCACCTACATACATAAAGCGATTATTGACCTACATAAAAGGAGAGATCAATAGTAATATACTCATAGTAAGAGACTTTAACACCCCATTAACACCAATGGACAGATCTTCCAGGCAAAGAATCAACAAGGAAACAAGGGGCCTAAAAGATGCACTAGAACAGATGGATTTAATAGATATTCTCAGAACATTTTACTCCAAAGCAGCAAAATATACATTCTTCTCAAGTGCACATGGAACATTTTCAAGGATAGACAACATTAGGACACAAATCAAGTCTCAATAAATATAAGAAGATTGAAATCATATCAACCATCTTCTCTGATCAAAATGGTATGAAATTAGAAATCAACTACAAAAAAAAAAAAAAAACTGGAAAATACACAAACACATGGAAGCTAAATAACATGCTACCTAACAACGAATGGGGTATTAACGAGATCAGGGAAAAAAATCAAAAGATACCTAGAGACAAATGAAAATGAAAACACAATGACTCAAAATCTATGGGACACAGCAAAAGCAGTCCTAAGAGGAAAATTCGTAGCAATACAGGCCTACCTCAAGAAACAAGAAAAGGCTCAAATAAACAATCTAACATTACAATTAAAAGAACTAGAAAAAGAAAAGCAAATAAAGCCCAAAGTGAATAGAAGGAAGGAAACAATAAAGATCAGAGCGCAAATAAATGAAATAGAGCCTAAATAGAGAAAAACAATACAAAAGATTAATTAAACCAAGAGCTTGTTCTTTGAAAGGATAAACAAAATTGACAGACCCTTAGCCAGACTTATCAAAGAAAAAAGAGAGAGGACTCAAATAAATAAAATCGGAAATGAAAGAAGAGAAATAACTATAGACTCCACAGAAAGACAATGGATCAAAAGAAAAAATTACAAACAATTATACTCCAACAAATTGGACAATATGGAAGAAATGGACATGTTTCTAGAAACATACACTCTCCCAAGACTGAGTCAAAGAGAAACAGAAAATCTGAATCAACCAATTACTACCAATGAAATAGAATCAGTGATCAAAAACCTCCCCAAAACCAAAAAGTCCTGGACCAGATGTCTTCATAAGTGAATTTTACCAAATATACAAAGAATTATCACCTATCCTTCTCAAATTATTCCAAAAAATTCAAGAAGAGGGAAGGCTTCATAACTCCTTTTATGAGGCCACTTTGATTCCAAAACCAGGTGAAGAATTACAAAAAAAGAAAACTATAGGCCAATATCTTTTATGAACATTAATGCAAAAATCCTCAACAAAATACTAGCAAACTGAATTCAGCAGTACGTTAAAAATATCATACGACATGATCAAGTTGAATTTATTCCTGGGATGCAAGTTTGGTTCAATATCTGCAAATCAATTAATGTGACATCATATTAACAAATCAAAAGATAAAAACCATATGATCTTATCAATAGATGCAGAAAAAGCGTTCAACAGAATCCAGCATTCGTTAATGATAAAACTCTCAAGCAAGGTGGGAATAGAGAGAACATACCGCAACATAATAAAGGCCATATATGACAAACCTACAGCTAACATCATACTCAATGTGGAAAGGCTAAAATCATTTTCCTTAAGATCGGAAACAAGATAAGGATGCCCAGTTTCACCACTCCTCTTCAACATTGTATTGGAAGTTTTAGCTATAGCAATAAGACTAGAAAGAGAAATAAAAGGCATCCAAATTGGAAAAGAAGTGAAACTCTCGTTATTTGCTGATGACATGATACTACATATAGAGAACCCTAAAGATTCCACCCAAAAACTGTTAGAACTAATCAATGAATTCAATAAAGTAGCAGGTTACAAAATAAATATTCAGAAGTCAGTGGCATTTTTATATGACAATGATGAACTTTCAGAAAAAGAAATTAAGAAAATAATCCCATTTACAATTGCATCAAAAACCATAAAATATCTGAGAATCAAATTAATCAAGAAGGTAGAAGATCTGTTTTCAGAAAATTATGTCGTTAAAAAAAGAAAATGAAGAAGATACAAATAAATTGAAGCATATACCTTGTTCATGGGTAGGAAGAATCAACATTGTTAAAATGGCTATGACTACTCAAAGCAATCTATAGATTCAATGCAATCTCTATCAAAATACCAACAGAATTTTTCAGAGAGTTAGAACAAACAATCCTAAAATTTATATGGAGCCATAAAAAACCCCGAATAGTCAGGGCAATCTTGAGAAAGAACAAAGTTGGAGGTATCACACTATTTGATATCAAACTATACTACAAGTCTACAGTAATCAAAACAGCTTGGTACTGGCATAAAAAGAGATATATTGATCAATGGAACAGAATAGAGAGCCCAGAAATAAATCCACACCTATACGCTTACTTATATGACAAAGGAGGTAAGAATAAACAATGGGGTAAAGACAGTCTCTTAAATAAATGGTGTTGGAAAATTTGAACAGATATATGCAGAAAAAGGAAGCTAGACCATCTTACACTGTATACAAGAATTGACTCAAAATGAATTAAAGATTTAAATGTAAGATCTGAAACCATAAAACTTTTAGAAGAAAACATAGGCAGAAAACTCTCTGATATTACTAACAGGAATTTCTTTTCAGATATATCTCCTGGGGCAAGGGAAACAAAAGAAAAAAAATATGGGACTATATCTAATTAAAAAGTTTTGTACAGCAAAAGAAACCATCAACAAAACAAAAAGACAACCGACAGTTGGGGAGAAGATATTCGCTAATGATACATCTGATAAGGGGTTGATGTCCAAAATTTATAAAGCACTTATACAACTCAACAACAACAAAAAACAGACAGTCAAATTAAAAAAATGAGCAGAAGACTTGAACAGATACTTCTCCAAAGAGGAAATACAAGTGGCTAACAGACACATGAAAAGATGTTCAAGGTCACTAATCATCAGAGAAATGCAAATTAAAACCACAACGAGATATCACCTCACATCTGTCAGAATGGCTATCATCAATAAATCAATAAACAGCAAGTGTTGGTGAGGATGTGGAGAAAAGGGAACCCTCATACATTGTTGGTGGGATTGCAAATTGGTACAACCACTATGGAAAACAGTATGGAGGGTCCTCAAAAAATTAGAAATATATATATCTTTTGACCCAGTGATTGCACTTCTGGGTATTTATCCAAAGAAAACCAAAACAATAATTCATAAAGATCTATGCACTCCAATATTCATGGCGGCACAATTTACAATAGCCAAGATATGGAAGCAACCTAAATGCCCATCAACAGATGATTGGATAAAGAAATTATGGTTCATATATACAATGGAATATCACTCAGCAATTTAAAAAACAAAATCCTACCATTTGCAATGACATGGATGGACCTAGAGGTTATTATGCTGAGTGAAATAAGTCAGACAGAGAAAGATAGATACCACATGATTTCACTTATATGTGGCATCTAAGGAACAAAAAGAACAAACTGATCAAAAACAGACTCACAAATATAGTGGACTATTTGGTGACAGACAGAGGGGAAAAGGGTTGGGAGGCTGGGAGAATAGAGTGAAGGATTAAACACGAATTAGTAGTTGATTGTTGGGCATGGGAGCATGGAAGAGGGAATGTAGTTAACATTAATATGATGACTAAGTGGAGGGCCAGGAGAGGGAGGGAGCAATTGGGGGATCGTTTTATGAACATTATAGATGTCTAACCAAATGTACTCTATACTCAAAACTAATTTAAATAAATAAATTTATTTTTAAAAAATGTGCAGAGTATTTGAAGAAATAATTTCTAAAACTTCTGATATTTGATAAGAAATATCATTAATTTACATAGTCAGTAAATGCAAAGTGATCCACACCTAGAAACATCATAGATTATTGAAAAACAGATAATGACTTCATCTCAAAAGCAGGAAAAGAAAATTAATATGCAGGGGATCATCAATAAGATGAACATTGCTTATTTTTCAAATATTATAGATGCCAGAGTCAGTAGAATAACATAGTCAAAGTGCTGAGAGACTGTCAAATAGGAATCCTATACCTACTGAAAGACAATATGCTCAATATCACTAATCGCCAGAGAAACAAAAATTAAAACCACAATGAGTTATCACCTCATATCTGTCACAATGTCTATTATCAATAAATTAAAAAACAATAAGTATTGGCAAATGTGGAGAAAAGAAAACCCTCATGTACTGTTCATAGGATTGAAAATTGGGATGGTCACTATTGAAAAAATTTTGGAGGTTCCTAAATATTTGAATATAGTCAATAATATTATAATAACTATGTATAGTGCCAGGTGGTGATTAGACTAATTGAGGGGAATCATTTTATAAATTATATAAATGTATAACCACTGTGTCGTATACCTGAAACTAATATAAAATAATATTGAATGTCAAATCTAATTGAAAAATGAAAAAAAAAAATGTCCTTGAGAAAACGAAAAGATAAGCCACAGACTGAGATAAAACATATTTGCTAAATACATTTATCCAGTAAAATCCTTTTATCTAGAATGTACAAGGAATTCTTAAAACTCAATAATAACACCTTAGTCTTTTAATGAGCAAATTATTTGAACAGACATTTCACCAAAGAAGATGTATAAACAGAAAATAAGGAAATAAAATGAGGGTCATCATCATTAGACATTAGGGAGATGCAAATTAAAAACACAATGAGATACCTCTATACAAATACACACACTAGAGTGGCTAAAATTTGAAAAAACTGATGGTACTAAGTGATACTAAGAACTTAGAGCAACTGGAACTTTCCTTCATTGCTGGTAGAAATGCAAAATGATATGGCTACTTTGGAAAATAGTTCGATCATTTTTTTATTGAGTTTACTGTATACTTACCATGTGACCCAGAAATCCAACTCTTAAATATTTTCTTAAGAAGAATAAAAACATGTGTACATACACATACACAAAAAGTGAAGGGTAAATTAATATATTCAGAGGAAGTCCAAGATGGTGATTTAAGATCTTGAACTCATCTTCTCCCACAAACACATCTATTCTACAGATACAAACAGAACAATTTCCTCTGAAGAAAACCTGAAAACTAGCTGAGCAGTTTCTTCACATCTCAAAATGAAAAAAAAAAAAAAAGCTACATCAAGGTAGGTAGGAAAGGCTGAAACAGTCTTAACATAAAACCTATTCATGGCATGGTGACTCACAAAGGGTAAGCAACTCACAAACCCAGATCTTCTCTGTGAGAATGACTTGTAACGGACATCAGGCACCCCAACTTTTAAGACCTACACTTGAGAGACAAGCCCCTTTGAAAAGCAATGGGGCTTACAGCTACAGGACAAGAAAGACTGCAGCAGAAGGAGAAATGCCTGTTAAAGGGCTTGCATACAGATGCACTCACCTCAGGACTCAGCTCAAAAGGAACTTTTTGAAAAGCACCCAGAGTTTATGTGAAAATGATTCATTTACTAATCTTAAAGCATCTGCTGGAGAGTCATGGGCCTGTTAGGATACATTCTGGAGGCAGAGATGTTGGAGGACACCATTTTTCTTCTCTCCTGGGACTGGCATATGCAGTTTTGTTTTTTCTCTTTGAGTGCCAGCTTTACTCTCAAACCACAGACATCATGTTTGCACTCTCTCTCTGCCTTGCCAAAGCTAGAGGATATATATATATTTTTTTCCCCGCTCAGTAGATGCTAGCATTACGCTCTCCTTCTGTCACACTCCAGTGTACCAAAGTAGAGCTTTTACACAGGTTTGGTACTCCACCTTTTTTTTTTCTTTTTTTTTTTTTTAACCTACAGATCAGGAAATACCACTTGAATTCCTGGTTCTCAAAGGACTATTACAGTATATTACAGTCAAGAGACAGTTATTGGCAGGCTGCCACTCTCAGGCACTGCAGAGACAGAAGACTGAAACACACTCCCAGGTTTTCTGAGAGAGATCCTTATTTTTTTATTCTGGAGCTTTGGCCAAAAGCATAGGCTTCAGGTCTAACACACATCTAGAGGCTCATGAAGATACTCTCAGAGAACATAGTCTAGGGGATGCTATCTTTGTGCGCTCTCTCTCTCTCTCTACCACACTAAATAAAACTCACCAGTATCTCCTAGAAAGGACCATATACATTCATTTGGCATCCTGTTTTTTGTGACTGTTGCCTGGGGGACACTCCAGATCACTTGGACTGGAGGCTAGCAAGGCTTATGCTAGCAGTCCCACAGGACTGTATATGTTTCCATTCTTTAAAAGCTTCTGCTAGAATGTCTGGCTTCCAATCAGCCTAAATCTAAGTTCTGACTAAGAACCACCCATTTGGGATACTGACAAGAATAGGCATACCCTCAACAACTGGGTGCTATTAAAAATAAAATAGACTTCTTTGACAATAACAAAGGTTTGAGAGGCAACCAACAGCTAGGGCAAGTTAGAATAATGTTTGTCACTTATAGGAGGCCACTACTTCAAAACTAGCATGTGGCTTTTATCTAATACATAGATACCAACACAGAGTTAACCAAAATGAGGATAACAATAAATATATTCCGAATGAAAGAACAAGATAAAACTTCATAAAAAAATAAAAACCTTAATGAAACAGATAAATAGTTTACCTGATAATGAGTTAAAAACATCATAACGATGCTTACCAAACCGGGGAGAAGAATAGTTGAACAAAGTTAGAACTTGGACAAAGAGACAGAAAGTATAAGAAAGTACTAAATAGATGTCATAGAGCTAAAAAATACAATAACTTAATTGAAAAATAGACTACAGAGTTTCAACAGCAGACTAGAAGAAGCAGAAAAATAGGAACAGTGAACTAAAGATAAGCCAGTGGAACACACACAGTCAGAGAAGCAAAAAGAAAAAAAAAAGTAGCAGGTTAAAGAACTTAGGGGAAAACATTGAACAGACTAACATTACTTTATAGAGGTCCCAGAAGAAGGAGAGAAAAAAAGGAACAGTAAACTTACTTGAAGAAATAATGGCTGAAAAGTTTTCTAACCTGGGGAAGAAAAAAAAAAAATCCAGATACAGGAAGCAGAGAATCTCTAGTAGGATGAACCTAGAGCTACACAAAAAGTATTCAGGCGACAAGACAAATATAGTAAAAGTAACTGTAATTGCAATAATCGTTAAGGGATGCACAAGATAAAAAGATGTAAAATGTGACATCAAAAACATAAAACACGAGAAAGGAGATTAAAAATTTGGAGCTTTAAAATAACTTCGAACAAATTATTATAGACTTAAAATAGACTTTTTCTAAATATACTGTATTATATGTAAGCCTCAAGTTAACACAAGGTAAAACCCATAATAAATACCCAAAAGATAAGGAATCTAAGCATACAATGAAAGTTATCACACCACAAGGGAAGAGAATTAGAGGAAGAAAGGAACAGAGGATTTACAAAACAGCTAATAAACAATTAACAAATTGACAATAAGCATGTCTATTAATACTCACTTTAAATGTAAACAGACTAAATTCTCCAATCAAAAGACTAGAGTATCTGAATGGATTAAGAAATAAAATAAAACAGAACAAAAAAAGAACACTCATCTACATGCTGCCTACAGGAGACTCACTTTAGATTTAAAGACACAGGCAGACTAAAAGTAAATGGTTGGAAAAGAAATGTTCCATGCAAATAAAACTAAAAGAAAGCTGGGGTGGGGGTGGGGGGAGAGGGAGAGGTAACTATACTTATAACAGACAAAATAGACTTTAAAACAAAAATCTTAGTAAGAGACAAAGAAGGTCATTACATAATGATAGAGGGGTTAATCAAACGAAAGGATATAACATTTGTAAATATTTATGTACCTAACATAAGAACATCAAAATCTATAGAGCAAATATTAACAGGCCAAAATGAGGAAATAAGCAACATTACAATAATAGTTGGAATCTTAATACTCACTTTTATCAATGGATGTCATCCAGACAGAAAATTAATAAGGAAACATAGACCTTAAACAACAAGTTAGACTATAATTACTTTATAGTTCATATAAAAGTCTATATCCAATAGCATCAGAGTATACATTCTTCTCAAGTGTACATGAAACATTCTCCAGAATACATCGTATGTTAAGCCACAAAACAACTCTTAATAAATCTAAGGAGATTATTTTTTTATTATTATTTATCAAGCATCTTTGCTGACTACAATGTTATGAAACCAAAATCAATTACAAGAAGAAAACTGGAAAATTTATAAATATGTAGAAATTAGACAACATATGCTGAGCAACCAAAGGGAGAATGAAGAAATCAAAAGAGAAATCAAAAAATATCTTGAGACCTGTGAAAATGGAAATGAAAATACTAAAACTTAGAACTGCTTTTTTTGCATTCCATTATAACAAAGTTCATAGTGGTAAATGCCTACCTCAAGACACTAGAAAACTCTCAAATAAACAACCTAACACCTCAAGAACTAGAAATAGAGGAACAAACCATAATACTAGAAAATGAAGGAAATAAAGATCAGAGTGAAAAAAAAATTAAATATAACAGAAAAGATCAATGAAACCAAAAACTGATATTTTGAAAAAAAATTTACAAATGTCTCATGGTGCAGGGGAAAGACAAGACTCAAGTTAATAAAGCTAAAAAAGAAAAGATGTTTCAATTGATATCACAAAAATAAAAAGTACCATTAAAAACTACCATAAACATTTATAAATCAATAAATTGTACAACTAGAAGGAATTAATTCCTAAACATATACAACCTTCCAAGACTGAATCATAAAGAAATAGAAAATCTGAATAGACCAATTACTATTAAGGAGATTGAGTCAGTAATCAAAAACCTCCCAATAAACAAAAGTCCTCAACCAGATGAATTCACTAAAGAATTCCACAAAACATTCAAATACTAATCCTTCTCAAACTCTTTCAAAAATAGGAGAGAAAGAAACACTTCCAAAACCATTTTTCAAGCCCAGCATTACCCTGATACCACTCCAGACAAAGACATCACAAGAAAAGAAAATTATAGGTTAATATCCCTGATGATCATAGATGCAGAAATTCTTAACAAAATATTAGCAGGATACAAATCAACATATGAAAATCTCTTGTGTTTCTATATACTAATAAACTATCATAAAGAGAAATTAAGAAAAAAAATATTTATAATTGCTTTAAAAAGAATAAAGTACTTAGGAAAAATTTCACCAAGAATGCAAAAGTCCTATATACTAAAAACTATTGATGCAAGAAATTGAAGATAGCACAAATAAAAAAGACATTTCATGCTCATTTATTGGAAGAACTAATATTATTAAATAATTATATTTCCCCGAGCAATCTACAGATTTGATATAATCCATATCAAAATCCCAATGGCATTTTTTTCACAGATGTAGAACAAACAATTCAGAAGTTTGTATAGAAACATAAAAGACCTCCAAGAGCTAAAGCAACCTTGAAAAAGAGAAAGAAAGCTGAAGGCATCACAGTGCAGTCTTTGAACTCAGATTTCAAACTATATTACAAAGCTATGGTAATAATAAAAGTATAGTATTGGCATAAAATCAGCCACATATATCAATGAAAGAGAATAGAAAGCTCAGAAATAAAGCCGCACATATATGGACAATTAATTTACAACAAAGCAGCCAAGAGTATGTAATTGGAAAAGTATAGAATCTGAAATAAATAATGTTAATATGATTGGAAGACACATGCAAAAGAATGCAACTAGACTACATCGTATATCACACACAAAAAATAACTCAAAATAAATTAAAGATTTCAATGTAAGACCTGAAACCATAAAATTCTTAGAAGAAAACATAGGAGTAAGCTTTTTGATATCAGTACTGGACATAATTTCTTGGATGTGACATCAAAAACGAAAGCAGCAAAAGTAAACTAGTGAGACCACATTAAAAGCTGCGCAGTAAAGGAGATCATCGACAAAGTAAAAAGGCAACCTTCTAAATTGGAGAAAATATTTTCAAATCATATACCTGATAAGGGGTTAATATTCAAAATTTATAAATAACTCAATAGTAAAACAAAGAAGTAAACAAACAATAAACCCACAAACAAGCTGGGATTAAACCATGGGATTAAAACATAGGTAGATAATCTAAATAGACATTTTCCCAAAGTAAACAGGTACATTAAAAGGTGCTCAACAAAGCTAAAATAAAAATAAAAATAAAAACCACAATGAGATATAATCTCAGGCTGTTAGAATGGCTATTACCAAAAAGACAAAAAATAATAAATATTGGCAAGGGTATGAAAAAGAGAGATCCCTTTTGCACTATTGGTGGGATGGTAAATTTGTGCAGCCACTGTGGAATACAATATAGAATTTCTCAGTATATTAAAAATAGAACTACCATATAATCTAGCTATTCCACTTCTGGGCATTTATCCAAAGAAAAGAAAAACACTAATTCAAAAAGATATATCCACCCTCCTTGTGCAATGCAGCATTATTTACATAGCCAATATATGAAAATAACTTGTGTCTATGAATAAATGAATACATATACAGAAATTACAGTATGTACACACACACACACACACACACACACACACACTAGAATGTTACTCAGCCATGTAAAAGAATGAATCGTGTCCACTTTTGACAACATGGATGGACCTTGAGAACATTATGCTAAGTGAAATAAGTCAGAGAAAGGCAAATACCTGATGATCTCACTTATATGTGAAATTAAAAAAAACAAAAACAAAAACAACTAAAACCAAGTTAATAGAAACAGAAAAAATTAGTGGTTGCAAAGGTGGGTGTTGAGGATAGATGAAATGGATGAAGGGAATCAAAAGATACAAACTTCCAGTTATAAAATAAATAAGTCATAGGGATGTAATGTACAACATCATGATCATACTTAATAATACTGGATTATATATTTGAAAATTGCTAAAGAGTATATCTTAAAAGTCTTGATTACAAGAAAAATATTTATTTTTGTATCTATGTTTGGTGACAGATGTGAACTAGAGTTACTGTGATTATTATTTCATAGTATATATAATATCAAATATTGTGAATTCCACCTGAAAACAATGTAATGTTATATGTTAATTACATCTGAATTTTAAAAAGAGTAAAAGCAGCAATAAGGTAACAAATGTCGTGTATTAGTGATACCTATTTAATACAAAAATAGGCAGTAACGAAGAAATAGAGAAATACAAACACAGAATATAAAAAAAATCAAATAATAAAATGACAAATGTAGATCTTAATTTATAGATAAGTGTATTAAGTGTAAATGAGCTGAACACTCATAAAAAAACAAAGCTTGTCAGACTAAATAAAAAAATAAAAATAATAAAAATGTAATTATATGAAGATGAGTCACACATTAGACATAAAGACATGAGTAGTCTGAAAGTAAACAGATGGAAGAAATGCAGATGGTACCCCAAAGGGAGAAAGGGTAGCAATATTAGACTAAAAGACTTTAAGCAAAAATATTAATTGGAAAAAAAGGAGGATATTTTATAACAAAATGAGTCAATACATCAGGAAAGCATAATAATCATAAGTTCATATACATCTAACAACAGAGCTCCCAAATACATGAAGCGACATCTGACAGAATTTAAGGTGGAAACAGACAATTGGAAAATAATACTTGAAGATTTGAATATTCCACTTTCAATAATGGATAGTTCAACTGGGAGGAAGATCAGTAAGAAAGCAGATCAATTGACTAACACTGTAAACCACATGGACCTAGCAGATAGCTACAAAATACTCCACTTCATTACAGCAGAATCCATTTTCTTCTTAATTGCACCTAGAATATTCTCCAGGAAAGACCAAAACGTCTCCATAAATTTATATGGAACTGAAATCATACGATATATGATCTCCCAAGCACAAAGAAATTAGAACTTAATAACAGAAGCTAATTTAAAATGCACAAATATGTAAAAATTAAATAACACACTCCTAACTAATTGATCAAAGAAAAAATTACAACAAAAGGACTTTGATATGAATAAAAAACAAAATAAAATATATTGAAACTGATAGTATCCAATAAAATGTCTATAGAGAAATGAAAAGCCATAAGTACCTATATGAAATAAAGATAAAACTAAAAACATTAACTTTTCAATTTAAAAACATAGGATAAAAGAAGAACAAACCCAAAGCAAGCAGAAAAAAGAAAATAGACTAGAGCAAAGATAAATAAAATAATAAAAGGAAAAACAATAGAAAGAAATTAACAAAACACAACATTAGTTTCTTGAAAAGATTAACAAAATTGTCAAATTTTATCAAGACTCACAAATTAAAAAAAAGAGATGATTCGGAGTAATAAAATTTTAAGTGAAAGAGGAGATATTACTACTGTATTTATAGAAAGTTTTAAAATAAAAAATGATTATAAATAAATACTATAAAATGTATGCAAAAAATGAGATGAAATGGACATATTTTTAAGAAACACACAAGTTACCAAATTTGTCTCAAGAGTAAATATAAAATCTTAAGAGAACTATCACAAGTAAAAAGATTGAAATAATATTTTTTTACTAAGAAAACCCAGGCTCAGATAGCAGAATTATTCATAAAAGTTTAAAATTAAAAACAACAATGTCCATCAACCGAGAAATAAATAAATATAGTACATGTGTACAATAAAATATTATTTTCCATAAAATATGAAGAATTGATGCATGCTTCAAGATGGACAAACCAGGAAAATATTGTGCTAAGTGTAAAAAAACATATAAAAATTATATTGTATAATTCTGTTACTATGAAAGGCCCAGAAGGGGCAAATCTATCAAAATAGAAAGTATACCCTAATCAGGGACTGGGAGGAGGTTAGAAGTATAGGGCTGTGGAAAAAGGGGAATGAAATATGTTATTGGGTAGAGTATTTCTTTGTGGGAAGATGATAAAAGGATAAAAATGTTCTTTTTCTATAAATTATATTTCAATAAAGCTCTTAGTAATAAAAGAAGTCAAATATAGAGTTATCTGATTTGTAAGATATCACTGTAGTTTAATCAAAGCATGCTATATTTTAACAAATGTTTCTGTGTCAGCTAGCTTATTCATATTGAACTGTGCTACAAGATATACATGGAATTTAAATGAAGATAGTAAGAAAAAATCATGTGGAATTTAAGATTGAAAAATATCTTCATGAACATGCCTTCATAAAAATTACTAAACACAAAGAAAAAACTGATACATTGGACTGTATTAAAATTATGAAGTATCATTCACCAAGAATTCATGTTAAAGAGTGAACAGAAACCTTCTGTCAGAAATGGACAGATCTAGCAGGCAGAAAATCAGATTAGATGAAATCAACACCACCAACAATCAACTTAATGTAATTGATATCTATAGACCATTTCATCAAACACTAGTAGCATACATGGTTGTTTGTTTTTGTTTTTGTTTTTGTTTTTTTTGCCTAATCACAGGGAACATTGACCAAAATAGACCACATTCTGGGCCACAAAATATACGTCAAATTTAAAAAAATATAAATCTGACAGTGTGTCTATCAGATCAAAATGAAATTAAATTAGGCATCGATAACATAAATATAACTGATAAATTTCCATATACATGGCAAACATGTTATTTAAATAACACACAAATAACATGAATGAAAGAAGAAATCTCAACAGAAATTTTAAAATATTCTGTACTATATTTCAATGAAAACACATCTTATCAAATTTATGAGATGCAGCAAAAGCAGTGCTTAGAGGGAAAATTATAGATTGAATACATACATTAGAAAACAAAAATATCTAAAAAGGGTAATCTAAATTTTTTACCTTGGAAAACTGGATAAAAATAAAAAGCAAATTAAATGCAAAGTAAGCAGAACAGAAATAATAATTAGAGAAGTCAACGAAACTGAAAACAGAATGTCAAACAAAAATTTAACCTAAAAAATTCTGGTTCTTTTGAAAATATTAATAAAATAGATTATCCTCTGTCCAGGATAGTATAATAAAAGAGTATACAAATATCAAAAATATTAGAAAAATCAGAAAAGAGAAAGAGGGCATCACTATGAACCCTATAGACATTAAGGATAATAAAAGAATACCATGATCAACTTTATTCCCCCAAATTTAACAACCTAAATAAAATGCATCAATTCCTTAGAAAACACAATTTGCCAAAATTCACACAAGAAGAAATAGACTATCTAAATATGCCTATATCTAGCAAAGAAATTGAATCAGTAATTCATAACCTTTTAAAATAGAAAGCATCAGATTCTGATGTGTTCATTGGTAAATTTTACCAAACATTTAAGGCTGAAATTACATCAACTCTCCACAATCTTTTTCTGAAGATAGAGGCAGAGAGATACTTCCTAATTCATTGTATGAGGCCAGCATTCTAATACAAAAATAAGAAAAAGACATTATAAAAAAGGGAAGTACACACCAGTATCTCTCATGAACATAGATGTAATATTACTCTAAAAAATTAGCAAATTAAATCCAGCAATGTACAAAAAGATTTATGCACCACAAACAAGTGGATGTTATTCTAGGTATGCAAGGCTGAGTAAAAATTTTTAAGTTATTAATGTAATCCATCGAAAGGCTAAAAAATAAAAATCACATGATCATATCACTAGATACAGAAAAAGCATTTGACAAGATTTATTACTCAGTCATGATAAGAATTTTCATTAACGTATAGAGAGAAACTTCAACTTGATAAAAAATATCTACAAAACACCTACAGCTAACATCACACTTAGTGATGTGAAACTTGAAGGTTTTCCACTGAGATGAGAATTAAGGCAAGGACTGCCTTTGTCACCACTTCTTTTCAACATTGTATTGGAATTTCTTATGATTTAATAAGTCAAGAAAAAAATAAAATGTATACAGATTGAAATATACATATGTCTTTTTTCACAGATGACACAACTTTCTATGTAGAAAATTTGAAAGCATTGACAAAAATCAATCAATCAATCCTAAACCTGATAAACAATTATAGCAAAGTTTTAGGATACGAAGTTAATATGCAAAAGTCTATTTTCTTCTATATATTATCAATGAATAAGTGAAATGTAAAATTAAAATCACAATGCCATTTACATTAGAGCTTTCAAAAATATGTAGGCATAAAAACAATAAAAATGTATCAGATCTATATGAGGAAAACCATAAAACTGGTAAATTAAATCAAATAACTTAATAAATGGAGAGCTATTTTATGTCCATGAATAGAAAGACTCAGTATTGTCAAGATGAAAGTTTTTCCCAACTTGATTCAATATAGTTCCAATAAAAATCCTAGCAAATTATTTGTGGATGTTGACAAAGTGTTCTAAAGTTTATACGAAAAAGCAAAAGACCCAGAATAGCCAACACTCTATTGAAGAAGAATAGAGTTGGATGACTGACACTAACTATAATATTTACTATAAAGCTACAGTAATAAACAGTATGGCATTGGTGAAAGAATAAACAAAAGATCGATGAAATAGAACACAGATCCTAGTAATTGGTCCACATGTATAGTCAACTGATCTTTGACAAGGGATCAAGGCAATACAATGGAGAAAAGATATATTTCAACAAAGATCCTGGAACTGGACATCCACATTAAAAAAAAAAAAAAATGAACCTAAACATAGACTTTACACCCTTCACAAAAATCAACTCAAAATAAGTTACAGACCTAAATTTAAAATGTGAAACTATAAATTTTCTATAAAGGAATTTTCTCACTCAAATACAAATCAATCATCAGCCCCAAACTTAAGTGGTTTTCTCTGAAGTTTTGTTTAGCTCTGTGAAGCACCTTTGAGCTTCATCCTTCATATTTGGTATTTGTTTTTCAAATTCTGGCTTATTTGGGCTCTTCAATCCATGGTTCCTGTCTCCTAAGTTCAGTCAGACCACTGGAATCTCTATGGGTTCTATTTCCCTGCAGCCTGAAATCTCTTCCCAGGCAGTAAACCAGGACAATCACAGGACTCATCTCTTTTGTTTTGCTTTACTCAGAATCATTATTTTGAGTTGTCTGTTGTTCAGTCTGTAAAGTATTTAAGCTATTTCATATATATTGTCCAAGTTTCTATATACTTATAGAAAAAGGGTAAGTTTCTTCTCTGTTACTCTATGATTGTAGGAAATTGGTGTTTCAAAAGATAGGTATAGTTTTTAATATAGGGTAGATTGCCTGCTTGCTATATGTTCATACAAGAATAACTAAGTAACAGAAGTTTGATAAAAATATAGACATATGCATACATACATAGCAGGCCAAGGCAATATTCGTTATTAGAACTTACAAATTTAAACATATATAAAGAAGAAAATGTTTATTCATTTTAATAAAAAATGATCATAAAAAGAGTATAAATAAAATATAAATTCAGATTTAAAGAAAGCCCATCAAAGAAGTTTCTTTGGTAGAAATAACCCTAGCCAGAGGACTCCACCTTTTAGATCTTAGAGGGAATGGGTAATACTTACCAAAGGCCATTAAATGTATAACTCTTATATGAAAAAAATTTAACTTGAATTCTAGGAACATCAATAAATAATCTAAGTATGATTTGTCTCACATGAATATTTCTTATAACAGACTTAAGCCACCAGGTAATCTATATTCATTAGAAATTTGTATTTTTATATAGCAATTAAATTTTTAGATAAAATGAGGACATTTAATTTATATCTGAGAAACAAATGCATTCTTATACTTAATACAATGAAAATAAAGTCCTCAAAGAGTAGGAGAAAGTCATTTAAAATATGCAATACTTGCTACTTAGTTTTTAAAGCATGAAAATATAGAACATACAAATATCTTGCTTTTTCGCATTTAAATGTTTTTTTGTGTTATATATATCAGAGAACACTTACACTTTTTCTATTTCCTCATTTATAAGAACTTGACATGGCATGTAGGTAAATAAAGCAACAAAAGAGAACACTGATTACAGTCTAGTCCTTAATAAATGATACCACATTTTAAGAAATAATAAACTATTCCAGGTCATAAATGAATTATTACTTAATAATTCTGTATCTTTCCATTAGCATAATACTGTCAATGTAATGGACTGAATAAATGTTTATTGAAGTTAAATGATATACAGTGAACTAAACTCTTGTCTGACTTTGGTTAAGAGCAGCCAAGTAGCATGCCCTGAATACTTAACATTTACAGATTATAAACTCAACAGGAGTCTATACCAATCTTTCAGAATCCTGCTGTACTCCTGGATGAGTCTCTATATACATTGGACTAAAACTCACGCCCATTCAATATACAATATCAATCAAACAGTAGGGTTCTGTAGACTCTGTACCCCATTCCTGATTTTCACCCTGACCCAATTCCTAGTATGGAAGGAGTCAAAGCTTTGCCAAAATTTTATTATAAAGAGAATTTCTGAATCTTCAATATATTTTTTATTCTAAAGTGGAAAATTATGATTTCTTGAATTTTTTCAATACAATTTATTTTATAGAGGCACTACATTATAAGTGTCTTCATCTTTATAAGCTACACAAGTAATCCCCTCATGCTACAGCCTTCCAAGTAATATATTTTAGTAAGACTTCAGTGTAACACAAGGAAACTATTTCATAGCTACTGAATCATTAATTATTATTATATAGATCCTAAATAAAACCCAATTGTTTTTATTTTAGAATAAGACATTTATTCTGTCAAAAAAGGTATATTATAATTTCCTTAATCTCCTAAACATTTGTGACAAAACATATAAATATTTGTGCATGTAAATGTTTTTACAGGAAAAATATTTATTTGTAAAGCAACAACTTTTTGTGAAGATTTTATGGAGCTCTAAATTTTGAACATATGTTATCTGGGCATAATCATCAAATATGATGACAAAATGATTTTTACATGGTACTTGAAAGACCATTTTAGAAAGTTAATGCATAGGTTGTGAAAGTTAGGGAAATCGCTTGATCCTATTACAATCTGAGTTTGTTTGCTCGTATGTATCACATATAATATTTTATATGTTTTTAAAATAAAAGTCAAATTCGACAAATCTTTCAAGTATGAATATCTGTGAAGAATTATCTTTTTTGAAGATACTTTAATATAGACTATGTTGAGTAGGAAATAACTAGTTTGTCCTCAATTTTCCAAATTTGTGATTATTTAAGATAATGGTAGGAAAAATATTCACATGCATTTCTCCTAGGCAGAAAATTCTTATGACAGTCAAGATAAAAATAAATAAATAAATAAATAAAAAGGAAGGAAAAATAACTATATGCTATAAATGGCACAAATGACTAAAACTGACTTGATTAGAAATACATATATAAATAAACCTACAACAAATTGAAAAAAAAAAAAGTACTGTTAATTAGAAAATTTCCCACAAAGACAAGTCTAGGCCCAGATGGGTTCACACTTCGGAGATATTGTGGGTTTGGTGGTTCCAGACCACCATTATAAAGTGAGTATTGTAATAAAGTGTGTCATAATCTTTTTTGCTGTTGAAGGGTCTTGACGTTTATTTGTAAAAACACACTTGTGTAATGCAATAGAGCAAAGTTCAGTAAAATAAGGTATGCCTGTGTATCAGACATTTAAAGTAGAAAAAAATAACAGTACAAGAAAAAAAAAAATGAGCAGAATGAACCACTTTCTCAACATCTATTAGGAGACAGTATTAATCTAAGACCAAAGACAAAGAAACATAATAAGAAAAAAAAAAGAAAATAGCAATAACAACAAAAAATGCAGACTGATATTCCTTATGATTATAGATGCAAAAATCCTTAACAAAGTAGTATCAAACCAAATTTAGCAACCTGTAAAGTTTACTATACAGCATGACCAATTATGAGCTGTCATAGAAATGCAAGGTTGGTATACATCCAAAAATTAATTAATGTAAAACATAATCTTAATAAAAGACAAAATACTTCCTCCCACTAACTCCCAAAAGTCTGTTAGAATTAGAATGAACAAAATACATCACACTACCATTAAATGTTGACAATGATGTAGAGTGACAGAAACATTCATTGTTAATGTTAGGTAGTTAGTTAGGCATGAGTGACAGGAGTTAAGGCCCAGCTCTGTAACCACAGAAACTTTCCTTGAAGGACCTCCCAGAACTACTTCCCTTTCAGGGTCATATATTATCTCAAATCCTAGAGCACAAAGGCCATAAAATCTGCTGGCTAAACCGGCTACAAATACATGCATACAAAGTACTGCCCATAACTTCAGCTTCATTATATCATCATTAGAATATCATAACTATGCCTAGAAGTTAATGAATCTAATTATTACAGACTGAATTCTTGATAAGTACATGCGCAGTAGGCAAAAAGTTATATAGCAGCCAACTGTCAGTCAAGGTGACCTCACATACAGATCATCTAGGCCCTCCCATCAAGGCCCAAATATAAACAGACCTTCACATTTCAGCAGCTTTCCCTAGCAAGACCCATCTCTTTCTTAAATGTACTTTCAATAAATCTTACTTTTTCTAAATCTCATCAATCTGTAATTCTTTACTGCATCAGCAGGGAAGAACCAAGAAACAACAACAACGCCACCGTCTACTATCTACCTCCTCCTCCTCTCCTACACTGCTGGGGTGATGCCAGATTTCACGTCACCTCAACAGTGACACTAGTAGAAATGTGAAATAGTATATAGCTACTTTGGGAGACAATTTTGGTAGTTTCTTAGCAAATTATACTCATACCATGCACACCAGCAATTTTGCTCCTTAGTATTCACTCCAAAAGTTGAAAACATTATGTCCATACAAAAATCTGCACACAGATATCTATAGCAGCTTTATTCATCATTGCTAAAACTTAGAAGCTACCAAGATGTCTTTCAGTCTGTAATAAGATAAATAAATGTTGGTATATCTAAACGATGCAATTATTAAATACTAAAAAAAAAAAAAATCTATTAAGCCATTAAAAGAAATTGAAGAAATTTAAGTGAATATTACTAACTAAAAGAAGCCAACCTGAATAGGCTATATATACTGTATAATTCTAACTATATGACAATCTAGAAAAAGCAAAACTATGGAAATAGTAAAAATATCAGCGGTTGCCAGAGATTAGAGGAGAGATAAATAGATGAAGCCCAATGATTTTTACATCAGTGAAACTACTCTATATGACATTATAATGATGGATGCATGCCAGTATACATTTGCCCAAGCCCATAGAATGTCAACACCAAGAGTGATTCATATAGTGAACTCTAAATGGTAAAGCTGTGTCAGTGTAGGTTCATCAATTGTAACAAATGTACCACTCTGGTGAAGAATGTTGATATTAGGGAAGGATATGTATGTATGGTATTGGTGGTGGTGGTGGTGGTGGTGGTGAGGTAATGAAAAATCTCTGCACTTTCTTCTCAATTTTGCTGTGGACCTAAAACTTTCAGTAAGCTAGAAATTTGAAAGATCTTTCTCAACCTTACAATGTATATCTATGAATATTTAAAGGTAATGACATATTCAAGTGTAAAGACTGAATATGTGTCCCCTCAGATGTCTGATTTTGTCACTTCTCTTCACCACTGTATAGAAAATTGTAGCCAATGATATCAGTGAGATGAATGGGGAGTGAAGAAAGAAGGTTAAAAAAAAAGTAAGGTATTAAAAGGTATCCTTATTGGAAAGAAAGAAGTAAAAATGTCATCCTTTTTAGACAACTTGATTGTGAAGAAGCAAATCCTAAGGTAGTCTCTACTAGGACTACTAAATAAATTTAGTAATGTTACTATATATAAGATCGATATGTAAATTTTTATTGTTAATTATTTGCAATAAAAATCTGAAAATGAACTAAAAAATCAATTCCAGCCATACAGTGAAAAAAATAAAATAAAATACTTAGGACTAAATTCAACAAAGGAAGCACAGGACTAGTATACTGGAAACTGTAAAATATTAGTAAAATAACTTAAAAATTTAAATAAATGGAAAGATATTCCATGTTTGTAGATTAGAAAACTCAATATTATGATGGCAATTTTCCCTAAATTGACCTATATGGTCAATAAAATCTCTATCAAAATTGCAGCAGGCTAGTTTTCAGTCAAAATTAGAAAGCTTATATTCCCTAATTACAAAACTTACTTTATAGTATAAATCTACATTAATCAACACTGTGTGGTATGGGTTTAAAAGATATACATATTGATATATGGAATAGAATTGAGAGTCCAGAAATGTATCCTCATAACATAATTAACTGATTTTGTACAAAAGTACCAAGAAAATTTGTGGAAAATGGTAGATGTTAAAGAAATACATTTAATAATTGTATATCCACATACAAAAACATATTAAACCTCTCATTTCATACATAAAATTAATGCAAAATATGTCATAGACATGTTTAAAAAGTAGAACTTTTGGAACTCAAATTAGTGAGAAAAGTTCTTAGATATGATGTTGAAAACACAATACAATTAAGAAAAAAATCTCATTTCCAATAAGTAGGATTTGGGACATGCCTATTCTTTATATCATACTTAAGGGAAAGTCACTTAAATGTTCCTATAAAATAGTGATTAAGCCATGAATTTTCACTCTCTTCATTTCTATACAATATGTTGTGGGATTCTTTGCCAGTGCAATAAGACAAAAATTAGAAATACGGTATATACAGATTGGAAATAAAGAAGTAAACTTGTTTTAATATACAGGTCATGTGATTATGTGTGTAGAGAAAATCCAAGAAGTCCTCCATAAACTAACATATTAGACTAGCATGATCACAGGATACAAGATCACTTTACTAAATTAATTAAAGTTCTGTCCATAAGCAATAGATGTCTGGGACATGAAGATCTAAGAAATAAAATTTAATATTTAAGGACTAATTAAACAAAATATGTTAAAAAACTGAAAAACTACAAAATTCAGAAATTACAAGGGACCTAAATAAAGATATATAATTTTCAAGGAAAGAAGACCCAATATGAATAAGATATTAATATTTTACAGTTGACATGTTTATTCAATAGAGTCCCAATCAAGGTCCACCAAGCAGTTATAGAAATTGATAACTGATTAAAAATATTTATGGAAATGTAAGTAACCTATAATAGCCAAAATGATATTGATAAAGATGAAAAAGATGTAAGATTCCACTACCTGATTTCAACACTTACTTTAAAATAAGGGCAGATGTATAGATCAATGAAAAAATAGTCTAAGAATAGACCCAGTCATATGTGATCAATTGATTTTAACAAAGTTGCTAAAGTAATTCAGAAAGAGAAGAACAATCTTTTTAACAAATGGTGCTGTAACAACTAGAATTCTTGATAGGCAAAAATACATCTTGACCATTAACAGAGGCTATGCACAGCAATTAACTAAAACTTGATAAAATATCTACATGTAAGTGTTAAAACTCTAAAATACCTAGTAGAAAATATTTATAAATTCAGGATGGGCATAGTTTCCTTTGACAGGATACAAAAAGTATGAACAACAGTAAAAGAGAAATAATACGTTATATTTCTATTTATTGAAAAGCATCATTAATAAGATGAAAATGCAAGTCCTGGATAACAATATAACAACAATTATACAGTGGAAAACAGCAGTAGATTACACACATTCACACTGAAATGAAAAATAAGATTGATACTTTTATGAAAGCTGCCATTTGCTATTTTATCGTAAAAAGTATAATTATGATGAACATAGTCCATGTTTTTTTTTTATAACAGTAGCAGTACCAAATACAGTTTATTTTCTACTTTTTAACTTTTCTGTCCCCCGCCCCCTGCCTCTAATTACTTGTTGTTAATAGAGGGTTATAAAATTGTGGACTCTGAGCACTGAAATCCTTTTGATTATCGTTATGCAAAGGATCTTAAAATTAGCACTGTGGATACAGAAAGCAGAAAGTTTTTGTTTATTTGTCTTTAAAAACTAGGACATATACTTTTTTTCTTGTCCTATAATTACCTAGTGGTATCTAACAATGTATTATCTTAATATGAACATATTTTTCCTTTCTTATTGTGATCTCCATTATGTATTGAATAGTTTTGTTCCATATAAGTAATTGCTACCTCCTTTAAGATGAAAATACATGTTATATTCTATAAACAGTGCTGCTTGTTATTCCCTATATTTCTGTGCTATTTTTCTTCATCCAGAAATAAAGTGGCATTTTGTTTTGCAAAGATTGCATTTTTAATGTTCTCTCTGTTTACAAACACTGATCACCAACAACACAGTTCCATAATTGACAATGCACATTACTTCCAGTTACATTGATGTCTAAAGGCAGAAAACATAATTTTCTACAAGGGTCAAATAGGAAAATGTCAATTATGTGAAGTTAGAGAAACACCATACCAAGACAATTTAGAAAGGTTTTCCCATGCTGTGAACTTCGATCTGAGATGATAATCCTTTGTGGTATGTGGAATTTTTAAAGTCTTTTTCAAAGACTTAATAAAGTCCAAAGAGTTGTTACATCTTTGAGTTACCACAAAAAACAGCATAGAAAATAATTACTCACAGGCTCATCATTTGCTAAGTGCATCAGCCTTATATGGTTTTCCAGTACTGAATATTTTTCATCTCATGGCTGAGATTCAGTGACCGGATTTCAAATTCAGTTGGAATAGTACGAAATTAATGATCATTGCAGTGCCTACTTGCTGACACACTCTGCTGATTATTGTGAAAAGCCTATCTTTTTAATTAATGAGAGAGAAAGGAATATTGCTCTTGCTCAACTTTCACATGAACTTGTTTTCTGCTATGAAAATGGTCTAGTCAATCCCTAGTTTTATAAAAAAAAATATATATATATAAGATTTGTAGTCACTTGATCCTATTTAAAAGTAGTCAAGTCTGAATAAATCAAAATGTTTAAGGGCAGTAATAAGTCCATAGTTGAGGAAGATGATTTGCAGTTTCTGAAACAAATAAGTTAATTCAAAGAATATGTGCTTACTGGCAAGCAGAAATATTCAATATTGTTCAGTTGAAAGTTGGTAACTGAAAGTTTCAAAACAAAACTTGGAGACACTCTGGAACATCTGGTATACTTTTTTTCTGTTTACAAGTCCAAGTAGTCTCAGGACACATATAGGAGCTTACAGAAGGATGTCATCATGGGTAGAAAAATCAAGTGGGAAAAGGGTTGCCGATATATGGCCTTATGAGAAAAACAGACTTCAACAATATGGTGCTCCAAAGCAAGGGTGACCTATGAATCTTTCAACTTAAAATTGGTGTCAGAAGTCTTGGACAGACTTTGAATTCTGGAGAAATAAAACGGTAATGTAGATTTTGGCTAACTCTGAATAATATTTTGGGTAGAAGATTTATTTGATTATTCTATACATGATCTGGCATCCTGACTGCTTACGTCAGTCAAATAACTGGTTTACATTTCCTAATCAATGAGTACTATTTGATATGGACAGCACCCTCACTTTTATCAACCTTTGTTGTGGTCAGTGTTATACATCGGCTTGGCTAAGCTATAATTTCCAGTTATCCAAAGACTAATTTAGGTTTTGCTGTGAAGTTATTTGGTCAATGTGATTAAAGTTCATAGTCCAAAAATAAAAGATTATTCTAGATAATCCATATAGGCCTGTTTCAATTATTTGAAAGACCTTTAAAACAGAATTGAGGCTTCCCTTAGAAGAACAAATTCCATCTGTGGATATTAGCACCAGCTTATGTCTGAGAGTCCCAGCCTGTATCTGATGCCCTGGCCTGCAGATTTTAAACTTACTTTAACTACTCGGACATTACCATATATGAATTCCTTGCAATAAATCCCTTAGTAAATATATATATCCTATGATTCTGTTTCTCTTATTAAACTCTGACTAATTCAACATGTAAAATAACTTTGTTTTAAGCAATGGTCCAAATATACTCTCTGAAATTATCTTTCGTATGACAATAATAGCAACATTTTAATAAAATTAATTCACATGTATTTAACAAAGTTTGGTCACATTATAAATGCATTTTTGGTCTATTATGGTATTTTATCAGTGCAATGCAAAGGTAAATAAGACAAAGATACTGTTCTCAAGATTTTTTTTTTTAATGTAAAAATATGTTTGTGAATAGCTGAAATAAATGATAGAAAGTGGGAAGTACCATAAAAGCTGGGTAGGTAAATTAATGTGACAACTCTGATGAGAGGATATTATTTTCAGCTAGAGAAATCTGATTTTTTTCCTCAAAATTATACAATAAAATTTCATCTCTATTCAAATTTGATCTTTGACTTCAGCGTTGAAACAAGCCATAGTGATACTTATTATATAGTCAGCTTCGTAGGAACACTTAACAGAGACCACCCATTCACTTCCCATGAACCAAGGTTATCCCATAATGATTCTGTGTCACAATTGATATGAACCATATTTGAAAGAGTCTGAAAGGTGAAAGAATCACTAGCAAAGTCCATGAATCTTGTAACAAACTTACTTTTATGGCATAGGATTTTTTAGTATTACTATATAACATAGAAATGAGAGACCACATAAGAGTTCAAATGTCACTAATAACTTTCATTTTCTGCATCTTGAGAGAAGAGAAATCTATGTAATCTTGTATGTACTTGGAATTTGAGTTTTCCTGCAGAAGATTCATTATTATAATAAATAGATTGCCAGAATATATGTTAGAAAATTATTAAGATATCTCTTACCTGACATTGCACTATTTTAGCATAATGGATCTGAATTTTTTACACTTAAAGAAATAAAATACAAAATTTTTCTTTCTACTCTGGAAAGTATAAAGATAAAAAATGATTTTTAAAGAATTTTAAAATTTAGAAACCCCATATGAGACATACAGACTCAGTGCTAAAAACAAAACCAAAATGAAACACTTGAAAGTCTATTTAATATGCACTGACACTTATTTTTTGGTCTGAAGAGAAATATCTAAATTGACATGATACTAATAAGAATTGAGAAAACTGGGTTTGCATTATGTAGGCTTTGCTATTAAAATTGCTGTACAATTTCAACCAAGATCTGCATCACAATTTACTTAACTTATTTAGACTAAAGTAGGATTTTTTTTTTGTAATTCAGTCCATTATTTTTACTGTGTGCTTCATGATTCATAGAAAACTGCAGTGTAAGTCCAATGAGGAAAACAGAATTTAAAATGCTCTTTCCTATAATATGTTAATAACAATATGAAAGGTTTATGACTTATAAACTGCAACTGTTTGCCTTAAGATTCTCTGTAACCAGTTCATTCATCAGATCAAAAATAATAAATTTCCTAATATATTACTAGAACATTTATTCCTGTGTTAAAATGTCTTCCATAGCCTTTCATGATCTACTCAATGAAATCTTGGCCAAAATCATAACGAAACTTGTCAAATCATTGGTCTAAGAGTGTAGATTCTCAATTACAGTTCAAGTTTTAGATCATTTTCTAAATAATATATGTCTCATTTTTGTCATTTGTAAAATAAGAACAATAACATTATAGATTCTATAGGATGGCAGGGAAATTTGAAAGTGATATATTTAAAAATTGCTTGTAACCATGCCTTTTACTTGTAAGCATTCAAAACACAATAGGTATCATTAGTAGAACAATCATTCCAAATACCTTCCTGTGGACATACATGTGTTACTGTTTTATATTTCAATCCTTTTACGTGCTACCAATCTTATAAGACCAACTCAATGTCATGCCCTCCAATAACAATGTGAATCCTTCAACAAATATTTATTATGTACTATGTTTCATCCTTTATAAACGAATGAACTAATAGTCTTGTACCAAAGCTTTCAAGTAAAACAAAATCCAGAAAAATAATTGAATATGCATTAAATGTCGAGGACCATAATAGAAGGAGAACATCAGTCAGCATTTGGAATCATAGAAAAAATGTTTAAGTTGAACTTTTTTCGATAAGTGATTAGAACATTTCCAAATTGTTAGAAATTTCTGAGTTTAAGAAACTCAGATGATTATTCTAGACATAAAGATTGTCTTATGAAAAGGACAGAGGATAGTTGGCATGGTATCATTATAATTAGTTTAGTAAAATTGAAAGTGACTGAATATAAATTCAATATAAATTTAACCTTCTTAATTTGTTTCCACTACTTACTAGTTATGTAAACCTAACCATTACATGTTTGTTTCTTCAACTTTAATAATAGTATAAATTTCATAAAGATATTTTGAGGACTAAGTTATTTAATGTAGATAAAGTGATTACATCAATGTTTAAGACAAAATGCCATAATTAGGTTGTATAAAAATTCATAATCATCACATTTTCGTTATCATCATTATTGTTACTATCGTGTGCTAGAAACTGGAGAGGTGATGAAATAGAAACTTGAGTAGTCATTGCTGGAGCAGAAGATAGACCTATTAAAAGGTGCCAGAATGGTCCTTGACCCTTGGCCTTCTATATTTTGCAAAATAATTTGTATTTTATCATTTAACCTTAGAAAGTCATGAAATTCTTTGTGACAAGGTTACGGAAAGTTATATTTGCATGTAAAATTGAATATGTCTATAAAGACAGCTATCAAGATAGTCCTTACTGATTTTATTTCCTGTTTTGTATGCTCTTGTGTTGTCCCCTCTTCCCTTTATTTTAGAGTTGGTTTCTGTGAAAAATAGATTACAGCAGAAATTATGATATGTGACTTCTAAGGCTAAGTTCTGAAAGACATTTATCTCTCTCAGAACACTCACTCTGGAAGAAACTAGCTGCCTTGTTAAAAGGAAACTCTAACATCTCTACGAAGAGTCCACTTGGTGAGAAACTGAAGCCTTTTGCTAATAACAAATAAAGAACTGAGACAAGCATCCAACAGTTGTGTTGGTAAGACGTCTTTCAGATAACTGAAATCCTGGTTGATTTCTTAATTACAATCTATGAGAGAACCCGAGTCAGAATCATTAATCTAAATTGCTGTTGAACTCTTCATGTAAACAAACTGAGAAATAATAAATATTAGTTGTTTTAGAATGCTAAGATTGGGGATATTTTGTAACATTGTATTAGGTAACTAATAAAAAGTTGAAAAAAAATCACTGATAATTTTTTTAGTCACTCATCTACCAGAGCAATCACCATTGTATTTGAATATATCTTTCCTGGTTATAAGATAATAAAATTACTGATAAATTATGCCCTAATTATGATTCTTCGTATTTAATAAGTACTTAATACATATATAAGTAAGTAAGTGCATTTGTACCATCACATGAGGATTACAATGACAAATATTTAAATGAATAAAGAAAAATATAATTATGAAACACAATATATAATCAAATATCAATTATGCGAAACTCACAAAGACATTTGAACATTTGATAATAGGCTCCAACACAATATTTTAAATCCTCTATTAGTATGTTAAAACAAAAAAAATAATAATTTTATTACATCTAAGTTCTCTTTTATTTTCTGAAGAAAATACTAAACATATTTTTTGATTCTGTTCCTTTGAGAAAAACAACTTTTATTAGTTTCTTGCTTTGAATATAAAAGATATTGTGTATCATAATGACATTGCAATTAGATAGCACAGAGTAAATTGCTCTACTTAAATCTTTACATGCCTATATAACTCCTCAAATTGCAGAAGCCATATGGAGGTTATCATCAGATGATTATGATAATAAGCTATAGCTAAAATAGTGAAAAGGGCCTAAATGAGACTGAAAAATATGAGAAAACAACCTATATAAGAAAAGCAAGACTGAATATGTCTTAATTGTTAGAATAACATTAACAGTTATGAATGTAAAATCCACCTCTATGAGAATGAGGACATTTGAAAATAACAGTATCCTAAGAAAACTACATATTGAAAAATTATTTTGAAAATATATATGAAGTGTTCTATTTCTAAAATTAATCAATCCTTCTCAGGCCAAGTAGCATGATTAGGACTCATTGTGATCTTCTGTTGCTCCTCTTATGTGTACTCTATGCTACAACTGCGATATTAACAGTCCTCAAATATTTCCTAATTGTCTCTTTCAGAACAGTGAAACTGAATAATAATATTATTTTTAAATGCAGATGGAAAATACACCCAAATAAATCATATGTAGTGCCATAGAACCAATACCAACAAATTTCCAAAGATTAAAATCATACAGGATACTCTATTTACTATAATAAAATAAAACTAGAAATAAATAAAACAAGAAAATAAAAAACACCAAAATATTTAGAAATTATATTATACATTTCAAAATAGTTTGT
This sequence comes from Pteropus alecto, assembly GCF_000325575.1. Taxonomy (NCBI): domain Eukaryota; kingdom Metazoa; phylum Chordata; class Mammalia; order Chiroptera; family Pteropodidae; genus Pteropus; species Pteropus alecto. The sequence continues at coordinate 10,184,380 of NW_006494613.1, forward strand.
CCTAAAAGACATTTCTATTTTGATAGGATAACCTATCAAAAAAAAAAAAAATTTGAACCGAATGATTATAAATAAAATAGCAAAATTTTATTTATAACTAAATATAAACTAAATTAAAAATAAGTAAATTAATGCTTAAATGGAAATTAATTCTTTTAAATCTACATATGAAAAATTACACGTATTTTTCTATGTCTCTCTCCATTTTATATACCACGAAAAGTTAAAAAATATATATTCACCTTTTATTAAAAACAAAAAAGATTGATAAATACCAAGCAAAATTGATCCATAAAAAAGTAAAAAAAATTACCAATATAAGAAATATAATAAACATCACCAGATAGTATGTAGAAAATCATATGATAAGAGATTATGAAAGTTAATACAAATTAATTAGATAATATTGAAATAATTGAAATATTCTTTGAAAAATGCAAATTACTGAAACAGATACAAGAAGAAACAGGTGATCTAAATAGTCTATTAAAAATTTAATAACCTATCTATTAAAAATTTAATAACATTCTCTCAAAGGAATTTTCAGGCCCAAATGACTTCAATGGTGAAATCTACAAAACATGCATGGAATAAGTATAAATATATTTTGCACGTTTTTCAGATAAAAGAACAGAACACATCTCATCATTTGTATTAATGACACAAGCCTAACCCTAATAACAAATCTTTATAAGAATATTAAACTAAATTATTATTATAGTCAGTATCTCTCATAAACATGTTTTCAATATTTTAGGAAATTGAATTAAATTTTATAAAATACGTATTATTTTATGAGAAGTGTATGCAAAGAATACAAGACTAAAGTTAAACTTATTAATGCAATTCATCATGTTAAGAGAATAAACAATTGATAAAATCTAATGACGTTGTGATATAAACAAATAAAAAAATCTCAGCAAACTTTGAGGTACAGAATATTTTTTCAATATATGGTGCTGGAATAACTAGATAACCATGTAGAAAAGGAACAAATCATTTAAAATATCTCACAGCATACCAAACAAATAATATGAGGTAGGTTATATATCTAAACATTTCAAAAAATAGATTGAATATCTTCATGATGTTAAGATTTTTTTTTCATAACTAACAAAGAGATTACAAAAAAAAAGATAAAATTGGATTACATGAAAATTAAGAACATGAAACAATTAAAACATGTTAATCTAAAAACATTAAGTGATAGTCAAATCATAAACGGAGAAAAACAACTCATAGTAACAATATTACAACTCTTACAATTCTATAAAAAGGACAGACTAAAACAATTAAAAATTGATGGATTATTTCAACAGGTACTTCAAAAGAAAATATATCTAAACTGTTAAGTATAGGAAAAGTTGTTCTACATAATTCTCAACTCAAATTAAAACAATGAAATATAAGTACATATGTACCAAAATGGCTAATATGCAGTGACTGGAGTTTCATTTATTATTGATATAATTGTAAAATTGTATAATTAAATTAGAAAACTATTTAAAAATGTTTGATATAGGTAACCATGTACTTTCCCTATAATGGATTTTTTTTTTAATAAAGGAAATGTATATGTGTACAAAAGTGACTTGTTCAATTCTTTTCAGTAACTATTTATATAAAATAGCCCCCATTGGAAACAATTCAAGTGTCCACTAAGAAGAAATGGACATACTTTGTAATATTTACACAATAGAATACAGCAATAAATAATATCTAATTATCCATGCATGCAGCAAAATTATTTAATCTCAAAACCATTCCAGTAAGAAAAAGAAGCCAGTCATGAAAGAAAGAGATCATTCTGGATTTTATTTATACAAAGTTTAAAAACAGGCAACTCTTGTTTATGTTGATGAGAAGTCAGAGTAGCAGTGATTTCTCCAAGGTATTTACTGGAAAAGAATGATAGAAATATTCTATAATTCTTGATTAAAATAGTTTATTATATATTAAAACTTTAAAAAATTTATTTGATCTATGCTTAAGACTTGTGCATTTTACTGTATATAAATAGTATCTCAATAAAATTTAATCTTAGACTAAAATATAAAAATTTCAACCATATATTTCATACTCCTGGCTCCAAACCCTTGACTTTCAGATAATGACTTTGTGAGACCTCTTGAAATGTGTGTTTCCATTGTTTAATATTCAGTATACTTATTTACATTATTGTATACCACTGCCATATTTAACGATTTAAATTATTTTTTTATATTTTACTTGCCCTTGCTCAGGAGAGTGTGAATTATATTGCTACTTTGACAAGAAGTCATCAGGACAACCTGTGAAAATGCCAATCAGATACTACTTCCACTTGAGTAAAACATTTTAGGGTCTTCTCATTTCTCTGATTCTGTATTCCTCCCAAGTTTATTTTGCACTACATGGAACCCTCCTTTGGCATCCTCTGAGTCACTCTGTATATCACATTTTCTTCCATCATGTTCTACTATTGATATTTGTTTCACTTTTAGAGACATATTGCATTGGAAATTTACATATGTGTGATTATTTATCCAATGCTTATTTCTACCACTAAATTGCAAGTTTCATAAGGAAAGGGATTATGGTTTGATTCTGTGGGAATTTTTTGTTGTTGTTTGGATGATTAATTACTGGGTTGGTTGGTTGTTCTTATTTTTTCTTTAGAATGTTTTTGTCTCTAGTATTTAGAGTAGATATAGCATACAATAGAAACTGAATTTTTCTATTAACGAGTCAATAATAATATATACTTGTCTTAATCAGTTCTGGCTGCTATAAAAAATTGCCACAGTTTGGAAGGCTTAAAAAATAGAAATTTTGTAGTTCTGGAGCTTAGAAAGTTTAAAATTGTATACTGGCATAATCAGGCTCTGATGAGAACTCTCTTCCTTGTTTATAGTTAGCTATCTTCTTCTCATGACTTCACATGATAAAGAGAGAGGAAGCAAGTCTCTGATGTATTTTCTTATAAAGTCACTAATTCTATCATAAGAGTTCCACCCTCATAACCTAATTATCTCCCAAATGTCCCATCATTAAATATGACATGAGGATTACTCTTCAACATATAAACTTTGGGATGACCCAAACATTCAGCCCATAGTAACACTGTAGGTATAACATTATCTTGGGTTTCACAGGCCCTTATGAGAAACAGGCAATTGTGTTTCCATACTTTAGCAGCCTTCAATTTACTGAAACTGCTCAACCTTTGAAAATGAAAGTCCCACGTTTCTGGTTCATGATGATGATACAGAAAGAGCTTCAAGTCACCTCCTCCCATGAACTCACTGAGTCTACAGCTATATATGAATCTATTTCCTCTGAGGAAATACTTAAAAACTAGCTGAGAGACTCCTACACATCAAGCAAATAAGAAAAAAAAAAAAAAAACCCACATCAAAGTAGGTAGGAGAAACTAAAACAAAGATTTGTCATAAGCCCCACCCCTAGTGCAGTGACCCAATTGAGAGGGAACTCAAAATCTGGAGCTTCTCTCTGAGGAACAAAGAGTTTAGATCCCACATATGACACCCCAAATTTTAAGACCTGTACTTGAGAGACAAACCCCCCAAAACCTAGGTCCGAGAACCAGTGGAGTTTGTGTCCATCTTATCAGCAACTCTAGGTCAAACTAAGAAATGGATCTAAAAGGGCTCATGGACTCAGACTCAGTTGCCCCTGGGGCCAGTGGAGAAGCAACAGATTGACAGGCACCTAAACTTTGTGAAAGAGGCTTGTTTTTATCTTAAAATGTCGACCTAATGTGTGGTTATCAAATTTAACACATATCTAGGGGCCTTCTGGGGTACTGAGGAGAGAAACTGTCAGGTACCACCTTTGTGGTTTCCTTCTGTCTTGCTTTAGTTGGGACGCTAATTTTGTGCTCTTTTTCTGCCATATTTCAGCTTGCTAATATCTCCCAAAAGTTATACCCTCTTAATGCACCCCAATTTTTGTGATTGCCACCCAAGGGACACCCTAGATTGCCTAGTTCTAGTGGCCATCAGGGTGAGGCTCTATGTACCTCAGGACTGTAACCAATAGAAAAGAAAAGTTCTTAAATGACTACATCCCCAGGGCACAGCAAGAGGCAACAGTCCAAAGAGTTCAGACTTTCTGTAAAAGAAGTATATTACCTTATCTTCATATCTGTGAAATGAGCGACAGACTTCTAATGAAAACACACTTCAAAAGGCTGATGACAATTCTTTAAAGAGACTAAGAGATCTGAGAGGGCCAGTGCTATCTTTACACTCTTCCTCTGAAGCTCTCCAGCTGCCAGGAGCTCCCAGAGAGGAGTTTTACATGTGTCTGGTGTCATGTTTTTTGAGGCTGATACTGAGGGGATGTCCTTTGATCACCTGACTTCAGTGACTATGAGATCTTGTGTTCCTGGATGCCGTAAAACTTTAACAATTGAAGGGAAAGTTTTTGACATGTTACTGGTAACTCTAGGTCACTGCACAGACAGTAGACTAAAATATATCCCTAGTTTTTCTATGAAAGACACTTATTTGCTTGACCAAAAGATTTGGTCTGAGGGCCTGAAACTTATAACAAACAAAAAAAATATATTAGAACAAATATTTTAATAAAAGACAACAAAAAATATTATAGTGATAAAGGGTTGAGTCCAACAAGAAGATATAATATTTGTAAATATTTATGTTCCAACATAGGAACAGCTAAACATATAAACGGTTCTAAAGGGAGAAATAGAGAGCAGGAAAATCATAGTAGGGGGCTTTAATACCTCACTTTAATTTATAGATAAGATTATCCAGGCAGAAAACAATAAGAAAACATGCATTTTAAATGACACGTTAGATCAGATGGACTTAACATATATATATACAGAACATCATCCAAAAGCAACAGATTACATATTCTTTTCAAATGCATTTGGAACATTTGCCAGAAAAAAGATTATATATGAGGTTACAAAACAAGTCTTAATGAAATTGAGAAGATTCAAATCATATCAAGCATCTTCTCTAATAACAATGGTATAAAAAATACAAATCAATTACAAGAAGAAAATTTAAAAAAAATTAAAAAATATGTGAACATTAAATGAGATGTTATCGAATAACTAATGGGTCAAAATGAAGTCAAAGAGAAATAAAAAAAAAATACCTTGAGGCAAATAAAAATGGAACACTTCCAAATTCATTTCATGAACCCAGTATTACCCTAATACTAAAAGCAAACAAGGATGACATGATACAATGTAATTCCAGATCAATAACTGTGATGAACATAGATGTAAAAATCTTCAATAAATTTTAGAAAACTGAATTCAAAACACATGGAAAGGATCATAATTCAATCAAGTGGTATTTTTTCCAGCAGTGTGAGGGTAGTTTAACAGCCATAAATTATTACTGTGATGTCGCATTAAATAAAATATTTTTAAAAAATATATTATTATCTCAATAGATACAGAAAAAAACATTTGAAAAAATAAACATCCATTTAAAGACTTTAAACAAAATAAGTATAGAGGGAATGTACCTCAACATACTAAAGGTCATATATGACAACCCTACACTAATATCACACTCAATGGAGTAAAGCTGAAAGAAACAAGACAAACATGCTCACTCTGACCACTTTTATTTGACATAGTACTAGAAGTGATGGCCAGAAAAGTCAGGCAAGAAAAATAAATAAAAAGCTTCTTAATTGGAAAGAAAGAGGTAAAACTGTCACTATTTGTAGATGACATGATATTACATCTAGAAAACCCTAAAGACTCCATGAAAAAACTCTTAGAACTAATCAATGAATTTAGTAAAGTTTCAGGATACAAAAGCAATACTAAAATATTTGTTATGTTTCTATACAAACTATTAGAAAGAGAAATGAAAATAAATTTCATTTATAATCACAATGAAAATAATAAAATACTTAGGAATAAATTAATCGAGGAGGTAAAAGACATGTACAGTGAAAACTATAATACACTAGTGAAAGAAATTTAAGAGGACACAAATAAAGGAAAAGATAATCCATGCTCATGGATTAGAATAATTACTATTGTTAAAATGTGCATACTCCCTAATGCAATCTACATACTTAATGTAGTCTCTATCAAACTCCAATGATATTTTTCACAGAAATAAAACAAAGAATCCTAAAATTTGTATGGAAGTACATAAGACCCCAAATAGGTAAAGCAATCTTGAGAAAGAAGATCAAATATGGAAGTATCGCTCTTTCTGATTTCAAACTTATTACAACATGATTAGTAAACACAACAGTATAGTATTGGCATAAAAACAGACACACAGATCAGTGGAAGAGAGAACCCAGAAATAAACTCATGCATATATGGTTAATTAATATAGGACAAATGAGCCAGGAATATGCAAAGAAGAAAGAACAGTCTCTTTGAAAAATGGTGTTGAAAAACTGGACAGCTACATGCAAGAAATAAATAAGTAAATCTGAACCACTAACTTAAGTCATACACAAAAAATAAAATAGGTTAGAAATTTGAATGTAAGGTAAACCATAAAACTCCTACAAGAAAACATAGATAATTATTTCCTTCACATTGTTCTTGACTATAACTTTTTGAATGTGACATCAAATGAAAAAGGCAACAAAACCAGAAATAAACAAATGACACTGCAGCAAAGGAAAATGCGTCTGCACAGTAAAGGAAACCATCAACAAAATGAAAAGTGAACCTAGTCAGTGGGGAAAAAAAATTCAAATCATGTATCTAATATTTGGTTAATATAAAAATATATAAAGAACTTATACAACTCAATAGAAAAATAAAAACTTTTAGAAAATGAGCAGAGGACCTGAATATTTTTTAAAAGAAGACATGTGGATGGCCAGTAGGTACATGAAAAGGTGCTTAACATCACTACTTATCAAAGATGTGTAAATCAAAATCACAAAGAGATGATTAGTGATCTTGCTATTGTGACAATATGTATGGCCCTTGAAGGCATTATGTTAAACAAAATAAATCAGACAGAGAAAGCAAATACAATGAAGTATAATTACACTTATATGTGAAATATATATATATATGTGTGTGTATGTGTATATACATATACATACCTACATATATATATATATATACACACACATACACACCTACATATATATATACATACCTACATACACACATATATATATATATATGTGTGTATGTAGGTATGTATGTATAATAAACCAGTTCATAGATAAGACAAATTGCTATTTCCCTGAGGCCAGGGTTAGGTGAACATCACACATACAAAACAAAAACAAAAACGAAATAACATGTAACTAACTACTTATGCTTTGGAATGTTAACCAGAGTTATTATGGTGATCATTTCACAATATAAACAAATAGTGAGTCATTATCTTGTTCACCTGAAACATGATATTACTTATCAATTTATCCATTAAAAAAAAAAAATCCTCCAGACAGTTCCACACACAGGATTTTGTGATGCAAAACAGCCTTAAAGTAGTGAACATTCTTCCATTTTCCTGTAATAAGCTTGAACATTTTTTGCCTGAGAATGATTGAATGAGTACCAGGTATGTAATGGGGAGGGATAGAGTAGTATTCATTTATCTCTCTATAGCATTCCTTTATTGGTGTTAAAATTTGAAAACATAGATTTGTTTTCATCACAAGAAACCTAAATTTAAAACTTAAGTGATTTAAAAAAAGCTTTGAGTTAATAAACCAGTTCTACTACTGTAGATGTATATATAAATCAATTCTAATATCCTCTTCTTGAAGAAAGCAGCTAATGTAAATTCTCACCATTATCACTTCTTGTGATATAAATATTTAAAAGAATATTGTCCTTTTTATTATTTTACAACAGAATCTAAATTACATGTACATTTTTGAGAGCATACTATACCCAATGGATGTTGCTATGCACTGGAAACATAAAGATGAATGATACAAAATACATAATGAAATCCATATATTAGTGTAGACACCCAGAAAATAGAAATATTAGGCTATTAAGAAAAACAGATTTTCTCAAGAGAGCTTTGAGATGTACATTATAGTATTTTATGTTACTAAAATACTACATAATAATCTTTGCTTTATAAATTCTTTCCAAAAGTAGTAAACATATTTCCTCTTGATGAAGAAACATCCTTATCAATAATGTCAAAGGATTCCTCATTTATCTTTTGGCCTCTTGTAGCACAGTATATTGTCAGTAAATTATGAGTTATTTTCTAGGGGTGAAAAATATTTTTAATGCTATAAGCAATGTAAACAAGATGACATCAAAATTAAGTTCACTCTAAAGTACTTAACAAGTATAAATATCTAAAATAAAAAATCTGCGACATCATCATACCATTTCGGAACAGAATATATTCACATAATAAGGGTAAAGGGTTCAAATATATGGTGACAGAAAAAAATTTAACTTTGGGTGGTGAACATATAATGTAATATTCATATAACATATTACTGAATCGTACACTTGAAACCTATATAATTTTATTAACCAATGTCATCCCAATAAATTTAATAAGAAAAGATATTCACATGCTAATAACGCAGTTAAAATACTATAATTTTTATCATTATCTAACACTAGGTAAATTTTTGTATATTTAAAAGCCATTTACAGCCAATAGTACATGTAAAACTTGTCATGAAATTTTTTTTTAATAATAAGGTATAAAAATATCAGAACTACAATTTGCATATTAAATGTGAACAGAAATAGTGAGTGCAAAATTCTATTTTATGCTAATTAAAATCAGTGTAAATATAAAATATGGAAAAAGTTTGGAGACATTGAGACTGAAATGCAGAATATTTATCTATTTGATGATATTATTCTAAAGATTTACGTGCATTTTTCTATCACCATGGTTCAAAAACATTACTGATAAACTTATGGAGTTTTATTTAAAGTGGAGGAAAGAATTTTCACAGGTAAATTTTTATTGACCACACCTTAGTAATGGATAAATACAGTATCCAAGATTCAATATATCTGCTATACTTTTTAAAAACTGATATTTCATGAAAAAATATGGTTTCTTTAAGCATCGAGGTTTACTTGCAAAATATTATGTATTAAAGTTTAAGGTAGGAACATTTACTCTAAGATATGACTTCTGAAACATATTTTAAAATGTTAGCTTATAATTTTAAAGACTAAAATCACCATAAGGTGAAAAACCATAGAGTAAAAAATGAAATGGAAATATAAAGATATTAAAACCTGGTAAAGAAGCAAGTTGTTTACAAAGCATATTGTAAGTAAATCTAATTTTAAAGATCTAATGGAGATCTAATGTACTTCATGGTGATCATAGACAACAATATTGTATTATAGACTTCAGAACTGACAAGATACGGGACCTTAATTGTTTTCACCACAAAAAAGAAATAATAATTATGTGACATGATAGAGGTCTTAGCTAATGCTATGATAATAATCATATTGCAAATGTAAAGGTATCAAACAACGTGTTAATCTTAAGCCTACACAACTTACATGACAATTTATATATCAATAAAAATTCCAAAAAAATGTCGCTAATAAGAAAATTAAAAGACAAATTACTAAAGAGTATACAAGGTATTGAAGTCAGAAATGGCTCTTATAAAAGAAATTTGAAAATCATATCTCCTCTAATTAAGCAAGTTGATAAAAATGAACCCGATTTTTCTGTTATATTTAAAAAGGTCATGAGAGAATCAGATTTAATGTCCTGTTCTGGTTTCCAAAAAATGATGATTCATATCAATATTGATTTTAAGACATGGGTACATGGACTTGAAAATATATAGAAAACAGAAACAAATATCTGTTCAGTTTCCACATTTGTCGTTTGCTTTATTTTTTTTTTAGTATGAACTAAACTAATCTATTTTTTTTCAGTCTGAGGGAAATAATAATGACCAAAACCATCTGAGAAGCAATTATTTGTAATTTTTTTGTCACTCTGTGCAATAATACTGAAAAGGGATTTATAAGCTCCTTCTTCAGTTTAATTGATACATTAAATAAAAATCTATGAACTTTATTTTTTCTACCTTTTTCTAATTTATGTATAACTGGCTGTCAGCTTTGAGCTGATCGAGAAGGAAAAGTTTCAGTGGTGAGACACCCAGTAAGAAGAATGCAGAAGAGGCCGACATGAGAATGAAACAGCAGGCATCAACTTTATTGTGGGGAGCACACTTCTGTTGCAGGAAGTGCAGTCTATTGTGGGAATGTGCTTCTGCTTCTGCACTAGAGGATCACATGGGCTCCACACACGTCAGGGTACAATAGTGGCATTCTGCCACATATGCGTGATACAATAAGCTGAATCATGCTTACATGAGTTAGGTGTAGATACCGTACTACATTAATGTAACATTCTAAATCCAGAGTCCTAGTCCTAGCCACGAGCCTCGATCACAGCCAGGCTTGGATCACAGCCAGGCCTGGAACCCACACTGGAATAAAATCTTAGATTGGTTATATTAGTTTCAGGTGTACAATATAGTGATTTTACATTTTTATACCTTAGAATGTGATCACCAAACTAATTCTAGTAACCATCTGTCACTATGTAAACTTATCACAATATTATTGACTATATTCCCCTTCCTTTTTTCATCCATCCCCCACCCCTCCCTTCTGGTAACCATCCCTTTAGTCTGTTTCTATGAGTCTGTTTTTGTTTTGTTGTTTTGTTTTTAGATTACACATATAAGTGAAACCATATGATATTTGTCTTTTATTGCCTGACTTATTTTTCACTTAGCAGAATACCCTCTAGAATACATCCATCCATGTTGTTGCAAATGGCAAAAGTTCATTCTTTTTTATCGTTTCATTATATTCCATTGTATATATATCACATATTTTTTGTCCATTCATCTATTAATAAATACCTAGGTTGCTTCCATATATTGGTTATTGTAAATAATCCTGTAATTAACAAAGAAGTGCATACCTCTTTTCGAAGTAGTGTTTCCATTTCACAAAGATATAATACTTAAAACAGTATGGTACTGGCACAAAAACAGATACATAGATCAATAGAATAGGGTAGAGAGCCCATAAATAGATTCCCACTTTTATGGTCAACTAATCTATGACAAAAGAGGTACAAATATACACTGGAGTAATGAAAGTCTCTTTAACAAGTAGTTTTGGGAAAACTGGACAGATACATGCAAAAAAATGAAACTAGACCACTCTATTATACCATATAAAAATACTCTCAAAATGGGTTAAAGACTTAAATGTAAGACCTGAAACCATAAAACTCCTAGAAGAAAGCAAAGGAAGTTCACTATTTGACATCAGTCTAAGTAATAATATCTTTTTGGATACGTCCACTCCCTTGAGCAAAGGAAACAAAAGCAAAAATAAACACGTGGATCACATCAAACTAAAAGGCTGCACAGCAAAGGAGACTTTCATCAAAATAAAAGAACAGCTACTAAATGAGAAAATATATTTTACTACCACTTTGAGGGTGATCTGTATGTTTACTAAAAAAAAAAA
>NW_006494613.1:10195936-10206733 GCF_000325575.1 Pteropus alecto
GAAAGACCAATGTTGGAAACCTGACTATTAATCTTTCTAAGCAATAAATTTGGAAAAAACAAAGGCAATGATTTCCAGGTTAAATATGAAGAGAGCGAGAGAGCGAGAGAGAAAGAGCGAGAGTGAGAGAGAGAGAAAGAAAGATTTATTTTAACTAACTTACATTTAAACCACAATTTATATTTTACCAAGTCAAAATTTTGTATAGAATGTGTAATGTCCACAATTTGAAAACTGAGTGAAGCATGTCCTTTATTAGTCAAATCTTGAACAAGTGTTGAACTCAGTTTTCTCTTCCTCTGATTCAGTTTATCTGTCTCTCTATATACTAATGTACATTCAGAATTTTTTAATTTGGGAAAATATGCCACCTATATACCTAGCTCCTATTTTGAACAAATGTTAATATTAACCTTATTAGTTTTATAAATTAATATATTATAGGCATCATTAAACATTTATTTTATATTAAAGATTCCATTCACAACCTCAATAATAACTACTATACTTAGGTTGATATTCTTTTCAAAAAATATTTTTCTACTTTGAGTGGTGTGTGTGTGTGTGTGTGTATCTCCATAAGAAATACAACACCTTGATTATTAATTTCCTATCTTTCATTTTTCTTGTTTTATGTTAGTCTTTCACTTGTATTTGTCATCTTAATGTTGATTTAAATGCCAAAATTAATATTGAAAGAAGCAGAATAGCAGGAATACATGTTTTGTACTAGAGGCATATTGTGATTAAAAAGTTTTCGAATGTTCGATAATATTGTTTATCATATTTAGTTACTTTCCTTGTATAATCATTTCTCTTAATATTTTATGAAGAAGCATGTTAAAAGTTGTCAAATACTTTTTCTGAAACTATTATATTATCATACAACTTTTCTCTTTTAATTAAATTGTGTTGGAAACTAACATCCATTCTTGCATTCCTGGAATATATATTTGGTGATGATATAACGCTATCATCTTTGTGTTTTTTTAAATATATGGTTAGAATAGATTTGTTAATATTTTATTTTCTGTTTATGCTCACAAATGTAGTGGATTATGCAGTTCTTTTCCAGCATTCCTTCAATCTTTTTTGATTTCAAGGATATTTTAGTTTTAAAATAAAAAAGATGGGTCTGACTGTTAAATTTTGAAAGCCTTTTAAAGGAGAGATGTTATTTATTTTTTAAATTTGTGTCTAACTGGCTAGTGCTATTTTAATTTTTATGTGGAAGGATTTTTTTTTTTTGGAGATGATATATATTTAAATTATAGATATATTTTGCTGTTAAAAGTCTAATGAGATTTCCTACTTTTTATTATTTTTTTGTTTTATAATTATAGTTGGCATATAATATTATATTAGGTTCAGGTGTACAATGAAGTGATCATACATTTATATAACTTATAAATTGATCACTTTGATAAATCTAGTTTTCCTACTTTTTATAACTGAATTTGGTAATTTGTATTTTGTGTTACAACCATACATTTTTGCTTTTCTCAAATGTATTCTAATATTTTCTCCTAATTTATTTTATTTTTTGTCTGTATCATATATAAATTATATACACTTTAATATTCAATGAAATAAGAAAGAAATATAACTATTATAATCTTGTAACGTTCATGTGGTTTTAGCTGCTATGTATAACTACATTCTTCCATTACTCATTCCATATTTCTTTGCCACCAGCAAATACCTAAATTGATCTTAGTTTCTTTGATATGGTGATAAAACCATAATTTCTGAAGTGTCTGGGCCATTAGCATTACAGCCTGAATTAGATTGTTATACTTTTCTATTGACTTCAAAGACTCTTCCTAAGTAAGAGGCATCCTGCGGAATCTTCTACATTTCACATGTGTTCTTTATTAATTCAATTCCCCATTATTAGTCAAGATTACTCACCTCAGCCAGTACATAACTCTTTTCTTTGGCTGTTGATCCAAAAATAGAAGGAGCTAAAAATGGGTATATGGGCTTCTCAACATGCAATTCTTCTTTTTTAGAACTAAGACCCCTATATTGCTGTGTAACAATATTACCACACACTTAGTGGCTTAAGATAACAATAGCATATAAAAACTATGAAAGGTGGGGCCACTCTAGATGTTGATCTGCCATAATATGCATACATATTTATAGAGTATACATATTTTTATATATACAAGTACAGATACTTGTTAGGTCCATATTTTACAATAATTTTTATATTTTTTTAGTAAATTGTTTCTTTCACCTTTGAAATTATTTTTTTAACACATAACAAATTTTGCCTTAAAGGTATTTCTTTCTAATATTATATTATTTTTCTTTTGATTTACCTTGTTCCATCTCTTTACTTTCCACTTTATGGTGTCATTGTTTCAGTAGTATGTATATAAAATATAGGACAAATTTATTTTTTCATCTACTCTGAAAATTTCTGTCTCATTATGGGTAAGTTTAATCTTTTATATTTGAAAATTATTAATATATAAAACTATTATTTAGCATTTTATTTAATGTTTCATATTAAAAATATTATTTTTGCTTCATGAAATTTCACTTTCTATTATCAGAGCTAGTAAGTCTTTTCTTACTCTCATATTTTCCTCCATTGTTAGACTATATAGATTATATTTTGAATATTTTGTTAGGTATCTATAAAATTTTAACATTCTTACTTGACATTTAATCAGTATTTTTATTTTTTTCCCAAAGAATATTTAGAATATTCTAGCTTTTATTCTGAGTTACCATTATTTCAAGTAATATTCTGGAATAACTTCTTTTAATTTTATTTTTATATCATCTTAGTCATTTTAAAGTTAATTTCTATAGTAAATTGTTATTTAAAATTATCCAATTATTGAACAATTTGTTTGCTTATTCATATTTCTTATACTTCAATATCTACTTCTGGTTTTAGTTTGTTCTTATTGATATATGTATATATGTATATATATAATAATAATAAGCATTATATGTTTATATGTATAAAATATATTTTATTTTATGTATCCTTGAAGTTCCTTGGAAAATAATTTTTGTTTTGTTTTGTTTTTAATGTATTCTTTAACTTCCCTCATAATGGTTGGTTTTCTCATGTTTGCTTTCTTTAAGATTATAATTTTAATGGTTTTACATTGTTCTATCAGAGATATAATGTATAAATAATGATGTAAATGATCTTGTAGCATTTTTTTTATGTTGATTTCCTGGAGCTCCTAAATCACCAAAGAGCAAGTAGTAGAGAAGACTTTCCATTTCTCTCAGGCATGATATTTTCTCATCCAAAGGCCTAACATAGATGTAAGCTTCCTAGTCACTTGTCTGAGTTATTAAAAAATGTTTATCTGTGATAACAGAAAATGTTTTGAGACATGAATTCTAGACAGAAAGCTTATAAACATGTTATAAAATGTCTATACTAATTTCTATTTTCAATCTAAAATACTTTCATATATTGCTTCATGCCTAAGTGATACTAAATATACATTTCCTCTTTAATTTAATTAGTCTTTACTATTCTACGAAGAATAATCAAATGTCATTCTTATGGATTTCATCCCAAAGTGGAAACACTACAGATCGTTTGCTACTCTCTCCAAACTACTTTAACTTTCAACCAGAGCCCTCTTTATCATGACTATCTTATTTATTAAATGTGAATATTACCATCTCCTAAAGTGATCTCCTACATTTTTACTTTAAATATTTTCCCATATATTCTTATTGAACTTATTTTTCATGCTTATTACCAAGGCCCTTGTAATTCTTAATATAAATAGGAATAAAATATATTTATAGAGCTACTATATATTATATAACTACAGTGTACTTTTAAGTAAAAATGTTTCTAAATACTTGTGGTATTAACTTTAAATGATCTGATATAAATAATGTGCTGACATATATTGAAATTATTGCCAAATGACTGTAAACAAAGAAGTATGGTAGATTGTTTTTATTTGTAGTAGTTATGTTCTATAAAGTCACTGTGAACATTTAATTAATGAATATGGAACCACTGCTCATAGTGGAAATGCAGAGTTAGATTTCTGAGGACCTCCGGTCATGTTTTCATCAACTGATCAATAGATAAACTTTTTTTTTTCTGTTTAAAGACATTCATTTAAAATATATTATTTGTTAACATTGAACTCATAACCTGTCCACTGTAACTCATGACTAATAGAAGCTTATCTAACACACATATTTTCTTTGTAAGGGATATCACAGACTTCTTGAGTTTAGGAATAATAGATAACATTTTAGCACTATGTTTGGGGCCATTTTAAACTGTGAAACAACCAACAAAAGTTGAAAAATGTAAAATATGGTACTGAGAGACTGTAAAAACCACTATCATTTGTATCATGAGAGCTGAAACAAGAAGACAGAGGATCACCTTGTTTGACTCCATTTAGGAATTGTAACTAGGTAACAGATTTCTCACTGCTCTGCTCATATTCACGATGACAATAAGTATTAATTTTGAGGTTATGAATAAATTTTAGTGATTGTGAAGTGAATTCATAAATATAAATGTAAATAATGAGGATTGACTGTATTTATTTGCATTTATGTAATTACTTAAATGCTAATATTTCCAACTACTTAAATATTTCTAATTACCTAAAGCTAAATGATCAAAACTAAAAATGTTTATCATGAACAAATATTATTAAAAAATCAAATGATTTTAAAGAGTTTGCATAAATTTTATTTTAAAATTTTAGCATGCATCAAAATAAGATTGTTTTATTTATAATAGTGAAGAAAATGCAGGTATGATAAACATTTATTAGCAATCAACTACCACTCTTCATTGTTTTAAGTTCTATAAATTCTTAGATATTTTCATCTATGGTAATATTTTTCCTTTCAACTTTATACCAATTACTATTAAAAAATAGGCAATTAGAGAAAATAAAATTCTGTTTTATATACTAGATTTTTAAATTAAATTAAAACTATTTTAAAACTATTGTTTACACTATCTCCCTGTCAACACGATTGTGAAATTCACTAGAGTATTGAGTGTGTAGGACATAAAGGTTGATTATTTTCAATTATAATAGACATTATCAAATTGCTTCTTAAAGAGATTTTATCAGTTTAACTGCAGCTTCCACTGAGTAAAAGTATCTACTCATTCCAATCCATTGTAATGCTTCATATTTTCAGAATTTTAAAGAAATTATCAAATGTGTTTCAAAATGTCTTAATTTTTATTTTCATAATTACTATATTTATCTCTTCTGTTTCAGTAAATGTTCACAATTATTTAATAATACAGCTTAAACATAAATAGAAGAAATTTACTGAAACAGAAGAGATATAGTAATCATGAAAATAAAAATTAAGACACTTTGAAACACATCTGACAATTTCTTTAAAATTCAGAAAACATGAAACGAAAGAACAGGATAAACAAGCAGAGATTCATAGACATGGAAAATAGACTAGTGGTTACCACAGGTTAGGGGAGAAGGCCGGAGGGGGGAGGTTGATAGGGTAAAAATATGTGGTGACAGAAAGAAATCTAATTAGGGGAGGGAGACACACAATGCAATATATATGCCTTACTGTTAAATTGTACACCCGAAACTTACTGGATTTCATTAATCAATGTTATCTAAAAAATCAATTAATTAATTTAAAAAAATAAAAATAAATAAAATGGCAAAAATAAAAATTAAAAATAAAATTTCAAAAATATGAAGCATTACAGTGGATTTGGATCTACCATTATAAAGTGACCCTCTTTATACTAAGGATGTTTTGGACAGTTAAAATCTACGTTGTCTAGGTTATATAGTTTTACCGATTTTTTTAATATTTGTCTGGTCTTTTTATTTAAAGTATTTGACTTTCAAACATTCTATATCCTTGATTTGTAGATAAATATTTTATAATAAGCATGTAACTTTATTTTTTTCACTACCATATTTGTCTTTTCTTTCTTTTACATTTAACAAAATTGACAAATTTAGTTTAAATATACCATATTATTTGATGCTTTCTATTTTCCTGTGCTGTGTTTATTTCATACCCTTTATTTCATCATTGGAATTTATCATATATTGCTTATCATTAACTTGTCTCCATTGTTAGTTTCATGATTATGGGTCTATTTTATGTCTATTTTATATACATTATATACATTTATTGCTCAAGAGTTTTAACTCCCCACTGGTTAACATGAGGATCTTAAAACTAATTTTTGTTATCTTCTCCCAACTTATATGTTAATATTACTTATTTTAATTACATAGTGTATTTTTAATCCCAAAAGTCTTCATTATGTTTTATACCAGAGTCAGCAAACTAAAGATCATTGCCTGTCGTAAACTAGAACATAAGCACGTAAATTCATTTATGTATTTTCTATGGCTGTTTTTGAGCTACAACAGCAAAGTTAAGTAATTATGCCAAAGATCTTATGATCGGAAAAGCTTAAAACATTTACTCTCTGGAACTTTAAGATAAGTTTGCCAACTCCTAGTTTACAAAATTAATGATGTTTTTATTTAACAAGATATTTACCACTTCTTTTGCTTTTAATTTCTTCTAACATATTAGCCTTTCTCTCTGGAATAAATTTTTCCGTTAATTGTCCTACATCATTTAAAACTTTCTTAATTCAGTTTGTGATTAAACTAAATTATTTTATTCTATCTAGTTTTAATTTTACTAAAAATAACTATATTTTAAATCTATTACCAAAAAATATTATTACTGGATATTGAACTTTATTTTGGCAGTTCATTAGTTTTAAGCTATCATTTCATTACTTTATAATTATGATTGCTTTGTTTGAAAAATAAGCTGTCAGCCTAACTAGAAAGCCTTTGAACACAGCCTGTTTTTCTCTTCTCTGGTTTCTTATATGTTTTTCTGTTCGACTTTGGCTAAGTACATAGCAATACAAAATGCTTATTTATGAACCAAAATTAAGTGCATGATAAATTTCTCACTCTGTCCTTTATACCATATTAGTTTTCTATTTTTTTAAATTTTATTTTATTAATTTAAAGTATATAGTACATTGGTTAGACATTTATATAATTTATAAAATTATCCCTTTAATTGTTTTTTCTCTCCTCTGACTCTCTACCTAGCCAATACATTAATGCTAACTGCATTCCCTATACCATGCTCTTCATCTCTGTGACCATCTATACCATGTAAAAAATTACCATAAATTTATCAGCTTTAAATACAAATTTTTACAGTTACTGTAGGTCAGGAGTTTGAACATGGTATAGTTGAATTCTCTCACCAGTGTCTCATAGGACTGAAATAAAGATGTGCCAACTGGACTACTTTCCTCTCTGAATGCTATGGGGAAGAATCTGCTTTCAAGATCATTCTTGTTTCTAGATTTTAGTGTCTTACACTAAAGAGTGAGTCTAAGTTTCTTGCTGGCTATTGACCTGGGTCTTCTTTCTCACTTCCTTAAAGCTACCTACATTCTTTTTCATGTGCTCACTTCTATCTTCAAACCAGCAATGGTGTGCCAAGAGCTTGCCAAACCTCTACTCAATAAGATCATAATTTATGTGCATATTAAGAATTCTATGGTGACAGAAAAACTCATTCATTTCTGTAATACGCACCAATAGAGTAATCACACTGCAGAGCCATTTTTGCCACCATTGTAATGACCATAATTTACTATGCTTACTCCTTAAATTTATGCTTCAAAGAGTAAGAGGCTGGTTTTAGGTATATGAAACCATTTATGTTTCTCTATAATGCAATATGCATATTTGTTTCAAATATGATGTGATACTGATTAGAAATAATTAATGTCAATAACAAAGATATTTTGTGCTATCTTTTTGTGTTACATGGAAGTGTACTGTGTTCCTTTAATAGAATGGAGTGAACACTATCTATGGACAGTCAACCATGGCTCTTAAAAGAAAATGTTACTAATAAGCTTCAACACAGCAAAAAGACATCGTCAACAAGGTAAAAAGACAATCGTCAGAATGGGAATATATATTTGCAAACAATGTCTTTGATAAGGGACTAATATCCAAAATATACAAAAATATACAAAAATCTCATACAACTCAACAACAACAACAATGTAATGGCCTGCTGAAATGTGAAAGGGTTAAAGAATAATTAAAACCTGAAACTGGACAAAGGAAGTCTATAACTTAGGCCTAGTTTCTGGAACCCCTAACCACATTCTGTTAATCATGAAACTTGTAACAATGAGCTCATACGCTAACTGCCAATTTTAGCCTGTGTAACCCTGCTTGCTTGCATGGCATGAAAAATAATCAATTGTACATAAGCTGAAAATTACTATTTGGCCATCGCCCATGGGAATACTGGCTGTTGCCCATGGGAACATAGGCAATCACCCATAGGAACATAACATTCTAACACAAGCTTTCTGCTTCTGTACTTCCCGCTTGCACACCTGACCAGTGGGTTGACAGGTAGTGAATAGGAGAAAGATGGACCTTTGTGTTTAAGACAGAATGAGGAATGGGATTTGGGGCTTAAAAACCTTGTATCTTGGCATTTCGAGGCTGCTCCTTTGCAAGGACAGCCGCTGGCAACAACAAAACAATTCAATAAAAAATGGGTGGAGGACCTGAACAGACACTTCTCCCATGTATGGTCAACAAACATGAAAAGATGCTTAACATTGCTACCTATTAGGAAAATGCAAATCAAAACCACAATGAGATATCATCTCACACTTGTTAGAATAGCTGTTATCAACAAGACAAGAAATAACAAGTTTTGTAGAGGAAGCGGAAATAAAAAAACCCTCATACACTGCTGGTGGGATTGCAAATTGGTACAGCTACTATGGAAAACAGTATGGAGGTTCCTCAGAAAACTAAGAATACCATAGATCCAGCAATTCCTCTACTGGGTATTTACCCCAAATACTTGAAAATCCAAATTCGAAAAGATACTTGCATACTGATGTTCATAGCAGCATTTTTCACAGTGGCCAGGACATGGAAGCAATCAAAATGGCCTATGATAGATGATTGGCTAAAGAACTATGGTACATATATACAATGGAATATTAACCATAAGAAGAGATGAAATACTGCCATTTGTGACAACCTGGATGGACCTGAAAATAATCATGCTAAGTGAAATAAGCCAGATAAAAAAAGTTGGAAACCACATGATATCAGTTATATGTTAGGTATAAACCTAAAAGCAATGAACGAACAGTACAAATAAACAGAGACTTATGGACATGGACAATAGACTAGTGGTTACCAAAGAATAGAGGGGAAGGGGGAGGGGAGAGGTAGATGGGATAAAAAGAGTCAAATATGTGGTGACAGAATGAAACCTAAATATAGGAGGTGAACACACAATGTAAATATATATATGCCTTACTGTTAAAATGTGCAGCTCTAACATCAGATTTCGTTAATCATCACCATGATAAAAATAAATAAATTTTTAAAAATAATTTAAAAAAAGAAAATGTTTGACATTATTATGGTCCATCACTTACTTCATCCAAAGATAATTTTTGACTCCAACTAGATGAGACTCAACCAAATGGAGAGGTTTTATTCCAATATTGCCCTCATAGGAAAAAAAATTATAAGTATTTTATAATGCCCACCTACCTTGGTGAAGGCAATCTTCTTTACTCATTCTATGGATTCAAGTGCCAATTTATTCCAGAATCACCCTCATAGGCACACTCAGAAATGGTGTTCTACCACCTATCTGGGTATTCTTAGACCAATCAAGTTGATACTAACCATCTCAATCTGACTTTGGCCATTTGAATGCAGGTGAAAGTTATAATGTGCTAATTTTGAGCATAAGCCTTATGCTGTATCACCTATTTCCACTTGCACTCTTGTACTTCTACAATCATCATGAAAAGAACGCACTGGCTAACTGGTCTTAAGATGATAGTGCGTGGATTAACTATGGACCCAACCTGTGTTTTGTTGCCAAGTGTAACTAAGCACAGCCTAGATCAGATTTATTGCATATAACTTTCTGATCCATGTAAATAAGTGTTTAGTTTTATGAAACACTAATTTCTTTTATTATTTAATTATAGCTGATGGTTACAACTTATTTTCCAACTATTCCTTTAAACTGAATAACGTGCAGAAAGTATACATATGGTGTAACACCTTTTCTTATTTCTCTACACTCATAATAAAAGTCACAATTCTCAGTTTGAACTTCTATTTTCTGATCTTCGGTAACCTTCTACAAGCTATAATTGTAAACCAAACCATTGAGTAGAAAATATCATTTCACCTTATGTACAAAAAAATCTCACTGCTAAAATGTGTTTCCATTTCTCATTGCATATTGTTCTGCTTTTCTAAGAAGATTTTACTCTATAAATTAGACTTCTATTACATTTTCCTACTTTTGTGTTAAAAATTGAAAAGAGCTCAAGGTATTATACATTAAGTTATTTATTTTAGTAACATTCACTTTAAGTTAGTTCTAAAATTAATATTCTTTTCATTTTTTATGTATTAATTCATTTATTTATAAAGGAGCTTAACAATCAAATCACAGCTCAGAAAAGGATGTAAAGGATCTCTTTATTTTATTATTTCATTTCATAATATCAAGAAAATTTATAATTTATAATGTTAGTCAGAATTATCTGACTATTGTCAATAAGTTGCCTAATAAGTGACATTCTGATCCCAATTAAATTAATGAAAAACAGAAAAGTATATCAGGTACTATAAAAAATTATTATAGGCCCAGATTGGTATAATACAGAAAGTAATACAGAAAGTACTTACTTTCTAGAAAATATTA
>NW_006494613.1:10207284-10274950 GCF_000325575.1 Pteropus alecto
TTATATCATATACTTTTATATGACACTATATATATACACTCCACATTTCTATTCATACACATACACACACAAATAGAAGTAGGTACTAATCAACTTTAGCACTTTTCTTTTTCTTGCTTTGGTTTTAAGGCAGAAGATATGCAAAGTGAAAATGGTTAAAGACAATTGTCAAATAAATTTAGACTTCAATAGGTGTGAAGTAATTTTTAAAAGCTAATATAGCTATAATAAACAGGTTCCAGTTTCTTTAATGAACTCCCACTCCAGTGTTCTAAGTGAATCTCAAATTTAAATGTTGAATTATATAGAGTCATGATAAAAGTACATATCAGATATATGAGATCAACCTTTCTGATATATTAAGTACAGAATATA
Organism: Pteropus alecto; assembly: GCF_000325575.1. Classification (NCBI taxonomy): domain Eukaryota; kingdom Metazoa; phylum Chordata; class Mammalia; order Chiroptera; family Pteropodidae; genus Pteropus; species Pteropus alecto. The sequence goes on from NW_006494613.1 coordinate 10,207,660, forward strand.
AAAATAATATATGACTAACATTTTAAAGATTTTGTTTGCATAGAAATTTGTTTGCTGATTCATTACCAAAAGAATACATAAAAAAAAACAATAGAAAATCACAAAAATTAGAACAGAATTAGAATAGAAGTTTAAATGACGATATTAAAAAATAGAGCTGGCTCCTGAGAGGAAACATAGTGGAGTGAGAGATGTCCCCAGATCTCTCCCCTTGAAACAACAATAAGTTGAACACCAAAAACTCAACAAAAAACACCCAAACTGCACACTAGCACGTCTGAGCGTGGGATCTGCACATAAGAGCTACCACAGGTCAGAATCCCAGGTGTCAGTTATGGACTGGGAGAAATAAAGAAGCTGCCTTGCGCAGCTGCCAGAGCTCCCTGCAGGAGGAGGGAGAGGGGATAAGAGGTGAGTTCGTGTGGCAAGTTCCCTGAACAGCCCTGCCTGGGAAAGTTGTGAGCTCCCCATGACTGACTGGCTGCAGGGCCCAATCATCAGAGCAGAAAGCAGAGAAGCGGCAGGCAGAGAAATGACAGTTGATTTTTACCAACCATGGTTGCAAAACCTAGGCTGAGCCACAGCCCCCAACTCCCAACCCAGAGAGTCCCTCCCTGTATATCCTCCAAGAGGGAACATGTAGAGCCCCAGGGGAATCTGAGCAAAAGCTACTGAAACTGTTGCTAATACTGACAGGGAATGAAACTGAGGGTAGTGAGCATGATTAAATATCTATCAGAAAATAAAAAGGCATTTTTAAAGATTTATATAAAGCAGGGATCCAAGAGACTTAGATGCACCTACTGGAAAACAAAAGAAAAGCACCTTCTTTGCAACAGGCTAAAGAGAGACCTTTATATGATAAATCTTCTTTCTAGAAAAACAGCAGAATACATTTACATTAATGACCAGGCAGAGAAATAGTCCATTAAACACCATGAACAACCAAGATGACAAGGCATCTCAGAAATAAAGAGAAAAATCTCCAGAAAATAAACCATTAGATTATTGTTGGACTTCTCATCACAAACCTTACAAGCCAGAAAGGAATGGAATCAAATATTTAAACTACTAAGTGAAAGGAACTACCAGCCTAGAATAATGTATCCAGCTACACTCTCCTTTAGATATGAAGGAGAAAATAAGACCTGTCCAGACATACAAAAATTGAGGGAATTTTCCACTACAAGACCTGCACTACAGGAAACACTGAAAGGGGTCAGCTCATCTAAAACAAAATAACAACCAAAAAAAATACATAATTAGGAGTAAAGTGACTATCAGGCAAATAGAAGCAGAGGAGTAGAACCCTTACTAAGAACAGGGCATTATAAGCTTAAGTAATAAGAAGAGAATTGTTATAACAAGATAGTAATGAATGTTCGGCATACATAGGAACAAATTGAGATAACAATGACTGAAGAAGAGAGGATTCAAAGATCTAAATTCACAAGGGAGAATGGAGATCAGACACATGCAGAAAAAATGGATGACTGTATATATATACCTATCTTTACATATTCATAATGGTAACCACATGCCAGAGATTCAGAACTGAAGTATATAAGACAAGAAGGACAAGAGAGAAAACCCACAAAAGCCAAGGACAAGAACTCAAGGACAAGAAAACAATGGAAACACTGAGCTACCAGAAAGCAAAGATAAAATGGCTATAAGAAGACCTCATATTTCAATAATCTCCCTAAATGTAAATAGACTGAACTCACCAATAAAAAGGCACAGAGTTGCAGAATGGATCAAAAAATAAAACCCAATCATACACTTCCTCCAGGAGATGCGCCTCAGATCCAAAGGGAAATATAGACTTAAAGTAAAAGGGTGGAAAATGATATTTCAAGTAAATGGCATTCTGAGAAAAGCGGGAGTCATGGTACTAATATTGGATGAAATTGACTTCACAATAAAAAAGGTAAAGAAAGATATGAAAGAATACTTCATAGTGATAAAGAGAATCATGCACCAAGAAGACATAACACTTCTTAATATCTATGCTCCCAATCAGGGAGCCCTGAAATATATAAAGCAATTACTAACAGAACTAAAAGAAGAAACAGACCAAAACACTATGGTAGTAAGGAAACTAAATATCCCACTGTCAGATACGGACAGATCATCCTAACAGAAAATCAGTAAAAGGAAATAACATCCTTAAAATAACACATTAGACCAATGGGACATAATTGACATTTACAGAGCCTTCTATCCCCTCCAAAAAGCTACTTATACATTCTTCTCTAGTGTACATGGACTATTGTCAAGAATCGACCACATACTGGGACGCAGAGAAAGCCTCAACAAATATAAGAGAGTTGAAATCATACCAATCATATTCTCTGATCATAAAGCTTTGAAACTAGAGATCAACTGCAAAAAGAAATCAGGAAGAACCACAAATACATCAAGATTAAAGAATACGTTACTGAAGAATGACTGGGTCAGAGAAAAAATAAAAAAAGAGATCAAGAGATCCATAGAAATGAATGATAATGACAGTAAAACATATTAAAACTTTTGAGACATGGTAAAAGCAGTCATAAGAGGAAAGTTCATATAATTACAGGCCTATCTCCAAAAACAAGAACGAACCCAAATAACCTAACCCTTTATCTTAGAAAACTAGAAAAGGAAGAACAAATGAGGCCTAAAGTCAGCAGAAGGAAAGAATCATCACAATTAAAGCAGAAATAAATAAAATTGAAAACAAAATAAAAATAAAAAAAAAAAACAATAGAAAAAATAAATGCAACAAAGTGCTGGTTCTTTGAGAAGGTTCTTAGTAAAAGTGACAAAACCTTGACGAGACTCACTAAAAAAAAAAAAAGAGAAAAGACACAAACAAAATCAGAGATGAAAGAGGGGAAATTATGACTGATATCGGAGAAATACATAGGATCATACAAGAATACTATGAAAAAGTATATAACACCAAATTTAATAACCTAGAAAAAATAAACCAGTACTTAGAAAAATACAATCTTCCTAGACTGAATCAAGAACTGGAAAATCTAAACAGATTGATCAGCAGTATGGAAATTGAAACAATCATCAAAAACCTACCAAAAAGTAAATGTCTAGGACTAGATGGCTTCACCAGTGAATTCTACCATTACCAAATATTCAAAGATTTAATACCTATTCTCCTCAAACTCTTCCAAAATATCAAAGAGGAGGCAATACTTCCTAACTCATTTTATGAGGCCAGTATTACTCTGATACCAAAACCTGGTAAAGATAACACAAAAAAAGAAAATTACAGACCAACATCTCTTATGAACACAGATGCAAAAATTCTAAATAAGATACTAGCGAACCGAATACAGCAACATATTAAAAAGATTATACACCACGATCAAGTCAGCTTCATCTCAGGGGCACAGGGATGGTTCAACATACACAAATTGATTAATGTGATATACCAAATGAACAAATTAAAAAATAAAAATCATATGATCATATCAATAAATGCAATAAATTCTTCGATAAGATACAGCATCCATTTATGATAAAAAAAACTTAACAAAATTGGTATAGAAGAAAAGTACCTTAGCATAATAAAGGCCATATATGGCAAGCCCTCAGCCAACATTATACTTAATGATAAAAAACTAAAAACCTTCTCTCTGAGATCAGAAACAATGCAAGGCTGTCCACTATTGCCACTGTTATTCAATGTAATATTGGAGGTCTTAGCGAGTGCAATCAGACAAGAGAAAGTTTAATCAGGCAAAAAAGATATAAAAGGCATCCAGATAGGAAACAAAGAAGTCGAACTGTCACTATTTGAGGATGAAATGATTCTCTATATAGAAAATCCTAAAGACTCCATAAGAACACTACTAGAAACAATAAGCAAATATAGTAAAGTCTCTGGATGCAAAATCAATGTTCAAAAATCCACAGCGTTCCTATACTCTAATAAAGAAGTGTCAGAAAAAAAAAAGTGGAAAAATTAATTCCTTTTGCAGTTGCAACAAAAAGAATAAAATACCTACAAATAAATTTAACAAAATAAGTGAAGACCTATATAATGAAAATTACAAAACCCTATTAAAAGTAATCGAAGAAGATACAAAGAAATGGAAAGATATTTCGTTTTCGTGGATTGGAAGAGTCAACATAGTTAAAATGGCCACATTATCTAAAGCATTATACAGATTTAATGCAGTCCCCATCAAAACCTCATCAGCACGAGAAGTAAAAGCAAAAATAAATAAATGGGACTACATCAAACTAAAAGCTTCTGCTCAGCAAAAGAAATTGTCAACAAGGTAAGGAGACAACCATATGAATGGGAAAATACATTTGCTAGCAACACATCCGATAAGGGCCTAATACCCCAAATATTCAAAGAACTCATACAACTCAATAACAAAAAAAGAAAAAAAAAAGAATGATCCAATCAGAAAATGGGCAGAGGACCTGAATAGACACTTCTCCCTAGAGGACATACAAATGGCCAACAAATAAATGAAAAGATACTCAACATCTCTAGCTATTAGGGAAATGCAAATCAAAACCACAATGAGATACCATCTCACATCTGTTAGAATGGCTATAATCAACAGGACAAGTAATAACAAGTTTTGGAGAGGATGCAGAGAAAAGGGAATTTTCATATTCTGTTGGTGGGACTGCAAATTGTTACAGCCACTATGGAAAGCAGTATGGAGGTTTCTTGAAAAACTAAGAATTGATCTACCATATGATCCAGCAATCTCTTTACTGAGTATTTACCCCAAAGACTTGAATATCCATATTGAAAAAGATATTTGCACACCGATGTTCATAGCAGCTTTATTCATAGTGGCCAGGACATGGAAGCAACCTAAGTGTCCTATGATTGGCTAAAACTGTGGTACATATATACTATGGAATATTATTCAGCCATAAGAGGAGATGACATACTGCCATTTACGACAACACGGATGGCCCTCGATATAATCATGCTAAATGAAATAAGCCAGACAGAAAAAGTTGAAAACCACATGATATCACTTATATGTTAGATATAAACCTAAAAGCAACAAATGAACAGGACAAACAAACAGAGGCTCATGGACATGGAGTATAGACTAGTGGTTACTAGTGAGGTGGAGGAAGAGAGGGGAGGTAGATGGAGGAATGGGGTCAAATATAGGGGGATAGGAGGAGGGCGAAGTGGGTAAAGGGGTTCAAATATATGGTAGCTGAAGGAAACTGGATTTGGGGTGGTAAACACACAATAGGATATACGGATCTCAAATGATAATGTACACCTGAAAATTATATAATTGTATTAACCAATGTTACCTCAATAAACTTAATTAAATAAAAATAAAATAGAGCTAAAATTGTTCCTAAGACTGAACTAGAGACTTATCATGATTCTTTGCAACCCAATACAATCAAAGTAAAATCTAATCTCTCCAGTATTCTAATAGCCAATGAGGTTTATAAAGGAAAAAATCTTCAAAATTAATTTTGAAATATCTCAGATAAATATTCATTTATTTAAATAACAGGGGTGAAATGGAAAATGTCATAGTAAAGTTTTGTAAAGCTCAGTACCTAAAATTGAACAATTGTTCATATTGAATGCTAGTACATCATAAAAGAATATAACGAGGTCACAGGATCCAGCTGGACCTTGAAATACAGCTTACAATAGTGATAGAAATATTAATATTCATCAAATTGTATACATAAACATTATTTTGAAATGGGCTTTTTGATTAAATATGGAAAATATATAATTTTAGTTGCATTGTTCTTTTTTTTTTCTAGACCTGGGGAGAAAAACATAATTTTCATTAAGTATATAATCTGTATATTTTATTTATTTATTTTTATTTATTTATTTTTTCCCTCTTTAATTTCCCCCTCCACCTGACCCATGGATGTTGCCATTTCCCTCCAAGAACTGGATCTCTGAAGGAGGAACATCCACCCACCACACACTTGAGGCATGCACAGGGGCCCTGGCGCACCTGGGGTCTGGCGCACCTGGGGCACGGGCAGTGGCTCCACCTGGGGCACGGTCAGTGGCTCCACCTGGGGTGTGAACCCAGGATCTTCTGCATGCAAAGCAGACATGCCAACCACTACACTAAGGAGCCACCCTCATAATCTGTATATTGTAGTAAATATGTAAATGATAAAGTAGATATCCCATAAGCAAATTTAAAAAATCTAACTAAAATTCTTCTTATAGTGTTTTACTCTACTTCTCTAGAGAAATGAAGTAATCTCTCAATTTTTCACTTGGTTGTTCACTCAACAAATATTTTTGTGCACCTTCTATTTAGCAGGCATTGCTAAAAGCACTGGACTACATCAGTTAACTAGTCAACAGTCTAGAAAAAAAGGAAAAAAACATTGGGACAAAGCATTGCATATACATCCACTTAAAATATTTAAAATTTTAAATTTGTTCATGTACTTTTAAAGGAACTCCTATCCATACAGTGGAAAATTAAAATAAAATTATTGATGTAAAAATAAAACCTAAATTTTAATTCAGGAAAACCTTTCTTTGCAGATGGTATGAAAATCAAATGAAGTGTATTGGCTGAATTATAAGTTCATGGTTGAAGAATAATTTCTATGTAGCACTAATTTTTATGTGATGACAACATTGACGCTCTATTGCCACCTATCTTAAATCCAATATATGTTTAAACAATAACAAATAATAATTAAAAAAAAAAACTTTTCTAAATGGCTTGAATCTCAAAATATTAATTAAAATGTGTTTGTTATGGTGTGAATTATCTTCCCTTAAAATTTTTATGTTGAAATCCTTAACACCAGTACTTCATAATGTGACTGTATTTGGAAATAGAAACTTTAAAGAGGTAGATAAGCTGAAATAAGATCACTAAGAGGGGCTCCGATACAATATGACTAATGTTCTTATAACATTAAGATAAATACACAGAGGGAAAACTACATGGAAATACAGTAAAAAGATGATCATTAACAATCCAAAGAGAAAAATCTCATTAGAAACTAACCTTAGCATAACCTTCATCTCAGATTTCTAGCCTCCTTAAATGTGAGAAGATAAGTTTTGTGGTTTAAACCACCCAATTTGTAGTATAGGCTTACTTGAAGGTATTGTGGGTTTGGTTCCAGACCATCACAATAAAATAAATGTGGCAATAAATGAACTCACAATTTTTTTTTGTTTCCTAATGCATATAAAACTTATGTCTACACTATACTGTAGTCTATTTAGTGTACAATAACATTATGTCTAGAAAAAATGTACATAGGTTAATTATAGAATAGCTTATTGTTAAAAATGCTAACCATCATCTGAGCCTTTGGGAAAAGTGGCAGTGATAGATTTGCTTGATGCAGGTTGCAACAAACCTTCAATTTATAAAAACACAGTCTCTACAAAGCACAATAAAGCAAACACAATAAAATTAGATACACCTGTATTTTGTTTTACCAGCCCTAGTAAAATAACACAGATACATATATATGAAAGAATAAATGATTGAGTGGGTGAGTAAATAAATTTCTTCTTATTCTGGACTCATTAATTTAGGAATCTATGAGAAAAAAATATTAACACAGCAGGCTTCTTTTTTATTTTTTCCTCAGACTTTTAATTCTCTAAGGAGCTTGGGTAGAGACATAATTAACTCTCATCCATTTCTTATTTATGATAATGATTGATTATCTTATTCTTTATACCTACAACAATGGCCTAGGCCAAACCAACTTGTCAGGAATGCATTGCACAAACATTGTCGTTGACTATATCCACCTGTTTTTATTGTTGGTGTCCTGAATTTTGGTTACTATGGCTGGTTGCAAAGCAGAATGTGCCTGTATTATGTCATCCACAAAAGACTTGGAAACTCAGACTCCAAAGGGCTTCTTTGGGTTGAGATATTTCAGGTGCATCTTTTACTGTTAGAGAGAAAATACTCCTGTACAGCTTTGGATGAGAAATGACTCAAAAGCCTGTGCCTGTATTCTTTATCCTCTGCCTGAGAATGCTAGAAATATTAGTCCATACAGAACACTGCCCTTATTTCTGACACGAAAGTTCAAAGATTTCTCAAAATTAAGCTAAAGTTTTATATTTCACTATAAGGACTCTTAGAACACACTGGAATCTATTGTATTCAAAATTATAGTTTGTTATAACTGAAGGATACAAATTAAATCAGCTAAGGGAAGAAATATATACAGAGTAGAGTACAGGATTATATCATACACAGAACTTCCATTTGTCCCCTCCCCATGAAGTCAGGACAGTGTTATTGTCCTGGTATCTATAATGAATAGAGAGTACTGCCAACCAGGGAAAATCACCAAAGCTTTGTTGGCCAGAGCTTTTTATTGAGTCTTCTTTAAACAGGCATGAGTGATTGCTCACGTGGCTGCTCAGTATCCAGCCCTTCTAGAGATTGATTGATACTGTGTGCCACAAAGTCCTCTCCCCCTGACATTACACAATATTGGTCTTCTGGCATGATCAACCCCCATTCTAAGCAATATTTGATATTGCCTATCCCACCATAAATCACATAGTTAGACTATTTGGCATAACCCAAGTGTCCCAGGTAAAGAAATATAGTTCTACTAGACGTGACATTTCAAAGTCTTAATAATTATCTCCCAGAAACAGAGGGCAAGGCTAGACATTTTTTGTGTGTGTGTTTGTTAAAATTAAATGTTTTACTCCACAACACCCAATGCATATCTTTTTTTCTTGTTCCTCTTGATTTGTATTTTTTTGCTCTAAAAATGTTATCTTTGTTGTGCCTTGTAAGATCTTTTTAAAAGCAATAAACTTGAGATTAGTATTGAAATCCTCTAAAAACAATCTTTAATTACTGACAATGATACACACATAGATGTGCTACCTAGAGCCCCATTTACAGAAGGCATTGCTACCCAGTTGCAGGGAGTGCAGTTAGCAGTGAGTCCCCAGCTATCAGATAATTTATGGTCTACCTCAACTGTAGAGAGTCACCTTCCCTGGGATCATGACATTTCTAGATAGCATAGATTTTCTAGTTGAATAATGTAGGGTCATAAAGGCTAGTGATAGCTCTGATAGGTACTCCTTGCAACAAAGCTCCCCATGAAATTGGTCATTGCTCAGTACAGAGCTTCCCACAGGTTGGCAAAGACCGAATGGTTCATATTATCAATTGATGCAGTCCTATATAAAATTCTGAGTCTTTTCTCTTTCTTTCATAGATATCGGTGCCTACTAAATAGTTTGCACTCAAAACTCTGTCTCAGCTTCTGTTTTCCTGAAAGTCAATCTTAAATAGTTGGTACCAGGAATGGCCAGAAGAAACAGGTGATACAATGTGGTTGTAGAGGAGGATAACACACTGCTTACCAGGAAATGAGGATCAACGTACATGTGGCAAGTGAGCACAGATTGATTATAATCCTCAGTGAAAGTCTCACTATTAATACTTTAAATGGTAAAGACTTGAGGAGATATAGTTATACAAGGTAATTCACCAACTAGTGTGATATATTAGGCATTTAGAGAAATTGAAAAAGTAACAGTATAAAAATAAAAATAAGTGCATTTAATGTAGGATAGAAAAAATTAATAAAGAACTTAGAGTCATAAACTTAAGGAAATTTAAGGCTACGTGTGAAAACCATAAGACTTGTTTATTTGCACATTAAGTAACTATTGTCCCTTCTATTGGTGGTGGTGGGAAGGGTAGTTGAAGAGCAAAGGACCACACTCCAAGGATTAATAGTCAATAATAGCTGAACTTCAAAAATGATTAAACAACCAAACAAAGCATAAGAGTTAAGTTGAATAAGAATGCTGAAACCTTGACACAACAATGAAGGCACCTGGATGAAAATATGCAAAGATGTTGGCTCTCTATTCTCTTCTAAAGCTTCTAGACATATAGAAGAATCCTTTGATCCCTTGTAAGAACTGTCAGTACTCCTGTGCTGAAAGAAAAAGCAGAGACTTTTCTTTGCATTTTGACAAGACAAAAGATGCCCTACTTAATCTGTACCCAACTATTTTCTTGAAAAATGGTCTTATGACTAGGGTGAGGAGTTAGTACAACCTAGCAGAGAATGTGCTGTGCTTATAAGGAAGGAATGGAACTCTACCAAAAGGAACTGAAATACATAACCAATATGTATCAGTAGGAATTGGGATTGGCAAATCGCATATAGGATTGGATGCTGAGAATAGTTGATCAAAGGGTGGGATGGATAATAAAGGACAAACATTTTCTTTATCAGAGTGACATCTTTCAAGAGATAATATAAACTGGCTACTAGAATTATTTTATAAAGAATGGGGAAAAGAATGGCCTAAGCTGAACAGAGTTAAAATGGCAGAATATAGGCAGTCAGAAAAAGACTAAAAAAATGAAGAAATGAATATTCTGCATATGGCTGAAAATGCACTAGATGATTATGTTCCTCAGAAAGGTCCAAAGAAGACACAGCATGGTATCGGCATAAAAGCAGAAACATGTCATTGGAACAGAACAGAGAGTCCATAATTTAATCAATTAATTTACAACAAAAGAAGCCAATAATATACAATGGGGAAAGGGCAGTCTCTTCAATAAATGGTGCTTGGAAAATGCATGGCCACATGCAAAATAATTAAACTGGACCAACCTATTATACCATACAAAAAACTCAAGTGAATTAAAGATTTCAATGTAAGACCTGAAACCATAAAATTCCTAGAAAAAAACATAGGCAAAAACTCCTTGATATTGATCTTAGTGATGATTCTTTGGATCTGACAACAAAAACAAAAGTAAACAAGTGAGACTACATCAAACTAAAAGCTTCTGTACAGCAAAGAAAACCATAAATGAAAACAAAATGAAAAGCAACCTAATAACTGAAAGTATTTGCAAAGAAAAATAAATAAATGACATCTAATTGGGAAGGAAGAATAAAATAAAACAATAAAACTGTCATTATTTACAGATGACATGATACTGATACTATATATTCAGAACCCCAAATTTCCCACCAAAAAACTATTCTAACTAATAAATGAATTCAGTAAAGTAGCAGAATACAAAATTAGTAATAGAGATAGGCTGCATTTTTGTAAACCAATAATGAACTATCAAAAAGAGAAATTAAGAAAATAATTTTATTTATAACTGCATCAAAAGAATAAAATACTTAGAAATAAATTTAACCAAGGAGGTAAAATATTTATACTTGGAAAACTATAAAACACTGAAGAAAAAAATTGAAGAAGATGAAAATAAATGGAAGGGTAAATCATTTTAATGGATAGGAAGAATTAACATCATTAAAATATCCAATGTACCGAAAGCAATCTATAGATTCAATGCAATCGCTATCAAAATACCAATGGCATTTTTCACATAACTAGAACAAATAATACTAAAATTGATATGGAAGTGCACAAAAGACTGCAAATAGCCAAAGCAATTTTGAGAAAGAAGAACAAAGTGGGAGGTATCATATTACCCGAAATCAAACAATACTACAAGCCTATAGTAATCAAAACAGCATGGTACTGGCATAAAAAAACAGACATATAGATTAATGGAACAGAGTAGAGAACCCAGAAATAAACCATTAATCTATGAAAAATAAGGCAAATATATATCATGGGGGTAAAAACAGTATTTTTAAAAAGTGGTCTTGAGAAAACAAAACAGATACATGCAAACAAAATAAAACTAGACACTTTCTTACATCATATACACACATAAACTAAAGGATTAAAAAATGTAAAACTTGGAACCATAAAATTCCTAGAAGAAAACACTGGCATTAAACTCTTTGACATCGCTCTTAGTAATAGATTTTTTGGATATGCCTCCTTAGTCAAGGGAAATACAAAAAAAAATGGGACTACATCAAACTAAAATGTTTGGCACAGTGAAGGAAACAATCAACAAAACAAAAGGTAACCTACTAAATGGGAGGAGGTAATCTGATTAAAAAATGGGCAGAAGACCTGAATAAATATTTCTCCAAAGAGGGCATACAGATGACCAACAGATATATGGAAAGATGCTCAATGTCACTAATCATCAGGGAAATGAAAATTAAAACCACAGTGAGATATCACCTCACAATTTTCAGAATGACTATTATCAATAAATCAACAAATAACAAGTGTTGGAGAGGATACATAGAAAAGAGAACCCTCATGAACAGTTGGTAGAATTGTAAATTGGTATTAGTGCTATGGAAAACAGTATGGAGATTTCTCAAAAATAAATAATTGACCTACCATATGATCCAAGAATTCTACTTCTAAGTATTTATCCAAAGAAATACAAAATATTAATTTGAAAAGATACATACACTCATGTTTATTGCACACTATTTTCAATAGTCAATAAAACAATGAATGATATATAATATAAACTCAAAAAAATATTTAGAAAACAAGCATAAGAAAATCAACTTATATTTTGCTTTTGGATAATAAACACTAGAATAACAAAGTTTTGTAATTTGTCATCTTATTGCATGCAAAGTTAGTTCTATAAATCCTGATGCATCCCAGTGCTTGTTAAATAGAAGAGAATAAAATCAATATCTGGTGAAATTGTATTTTCAAGCTTCAAAGTGCTATAAACAATAGAAAAATCATTAAAAAAATCTTTTGTAAGAAATATAATTGATCATTTTTTTCTGATTGTGATAGTAATGCTAATGATTTGAATATAAATAAAGATACTATGATAAAAAACTGTTATAATGTGCTGCTCCAGTTTTTTAAAATGCCTGTGACATGCATAAGTTGATGTTATATCCTGTGAATTATTTAACTATGGTCTGTTTTACTGCTGGAGGAAGTATAAACTAGGAGACTTATAAACCCTAGTTGTGATGACTATAAGGAAGAGTGATCTTGGAGAAAGTCACTTTTACTTTAAAAGAGCAGGACTCTGGTTAAATATACCAACTTTGTTCAAGAATCATTAAGTTGACTTGATGCTTAGTCCAAGAAGGTTAACAGAGAGTCCCTTAAATTTATGCTGCCTGGATCAATATTTTCCTTGAAATAATAGGTTCGAGATACTGGAAATGAGGCCTGAAAAGTAGAAATATTTCCAAATATTTAAAAATTAAAAATAAAAAAAGAATGACCAAAGTACTAAGTCTTTTAACTTAATATTGCTAAAATGAGACCTAAAGAACGAAATCAACAAACAAAACAGAAACAAACCCATGATACGGAGAACATTTTTTGGTTGCCAGATAGGAGGGGAGTTGGGGAGTGGGTAAAAAGGGAAAAAATTAAAAATGCATATTGGAACGTACAATATAGTTATTATGGTGATTTAAAGTATAGCATAAGGAATATAGTCAACAATATTATAATAACTATGTATGGTGTCAAATGGATTCTAGATTTATCAGGGTGACCACTTCATGAACTATATAAATGTCTAATTACCATGTTGTACATCTGAAACAAATATAATAATGCATGCCAACTATAGTTAAAAAATAAATGTGTATATATATTTAAAAAAGAATGTATATAGTATTTTACTTAATTTTCTTGATGCCATCTGAATTTCTGAAATTAAATAAAGACTTTTAATCACATTATAAGACAGTCAAATACCAATATTTCCCTCAAAGGGGGCAAGTAATATAAGAGATGAAAAAAAAAAAAAGAAATCTAAGATTGTTCTAAAATACAGAAAATTGTTGATTCATACATAATTCATTTAATATGTGATAAAAGGAAAGATAAAATTGACTCATGACTTGTAAATAGCATTTGGGGTCACACTTAATAAGCAGCCCCAAAATTGTTCATCATATATGGTGAGGATTGCCTCCCAACTGATTCTATGGTAAAATTATTACTTATTTGAACAAAGCTTGGATGCTTATTTTAAGCAAGAGTGAATGTAGTAAGAGGAGTGACATAAGCAAGATGACTGACAAGGAGATCCCAGATTATTCTGAAACAAACAAACAAAAAAAAACAACTACCAACTATTTACCAATGAGTATGGTTCTGGAAGAACCCAGAATGCAGTTAAGGAGCTGCAGCAATGAGTGAGGGCAAAGATAAGTGTTGGCTGCATAGAAATTGATAGAAAATATTCACCTATATCATCCTATTGCCAATACTGGTGTAGCACTTGAGGAATTCCATTGGTTTCAAGATTCCCCAGATGAAAGAGTAAGAGTGAGAACTAAGAGCAAGGCAGCCTTTGCCATGGAGGATCCCAGAAGCCCTAGCTACTGTCACAGAGGACTCCCAAAGTCTACTAATGTGAACCCTAGCTGCTATATTTTCACAGAGCCATAGCTCATGCATCTCTTGGAGTTGGAGCCACCAAGCACTACCCCTCCCACCCTGAAATATTATCTATGAACTACAAGAGCCCTGTTTAGATGGCATGTGCATGAGTCCATGTACTAACACCTGCCAACAATGCACAACTATGCACTGCTTTTAGTACCTGCCAGCCCACCTTGCACTTTTATGCTTGGGGACCAGTGCCTGCCACAAAGCATATTGATGAGTTAAGTCACCTGCCATAACTATAGCCACGGCTCACTAGACAATAACCATGCCGTATTCTCCAAAGCCGTGGCACCACTCACACCTTGAACCCATGTTTCCACAGTTTCCTGGACATGGATTTGACAAGAAAGCAGAGCGTAACTCACCCATCTGCTGTCCTCATGTCAACGTATGGAAGCTGGTCTTTTTAGATGTAGTATAGTTTGTGACATTTATAAGATGTGATTGCTTCTTTAAATATGAAGACAACACAAGGCAAAAATAAATTTAAAAAGGAAACATGATGACTCTAAAGGAAAAAATAAAAATAAATGCTCAAGTAACCAACTCCAGAAAAATAAAAATCTATGAATTTCCAGACAAATAATTTTAAAAAATTGATTTAAAGAAGCTCAGTGGTATTACTTGAGAACAGAGATAGACACCTGAAAAATAAAAAGTTAGGAAAACAATTTATAAACAAATGAGAAGTTCAACAGAGACAGAAATCATAAAAAAAATTAAATTACAAAATATGATGTCTAAAATGAAAAAAAAAAACAGAAAACTTCAACAATAGACTCAATAAAGCAGAAGAAAGAATAAACAAATACAAAGACAGATCATTTGAAACTATACAGAGGAGAAAAAGCAAATAAACAAACAAAAAGATTAAAGAATACCTACAAGGTTTATGGGATGCCTTTAAGAGAATCAATAAACATTTTATGGGAGTCCCCATGGAAAAGATAAAGGAGAACACTTATTTGAAGAAATAATGGCTAAAAACTCCCCAAATCTGGGGAGGGAAATCAACATTAAGTTTAATAAACTTTAAAAGTCCTTGAACAAGATCAACCCAAATAAGACTATACCAGCACACATTATAATCAATTAAAGGTCAAGTACAATTACAATTTTAAAAGCAGCAAAAAAAAGCGACTCAACTACACAATTGTACGTAGTTATCACAGCAGACTCTGTAAAACGTAGGATGAGGTATTCAAAGTTCTGAAAGGAAAAAAAAAAACAAAAAAAAACCTGTCAACCCATACATGGTAAATTATCCTTTAAAAATCAAGGAGAGAAAAATTCTTTCCCAGACAAACAAAAACTGGGAGAGTTGTTTGCCAATAGACCTTTTTTACAAAAATGCTTAAGAGAGTTATTAAAATCAAAATGAAAACAAGATAAACAGCAGCATGAAAGTACACGAAAACAAACATCAAAGATTAAGGTAATTATATAGTCAACACAGAATAATACAATACTGTAATGGTGGTATATAAATTATTTCAATCCTCATTTAAAAATTAAAAAAATAGTAAGAATAAATATAATCACAAAAATTGATTAATGGATACAATATAAAAAGAAGTAAATTTTGACTACAGGAAAACAAAATATGTGGATAGAAAGAGTAAAAGTCTAGAGGTTTTGTATGCAACTAAAGTCAAGTTGTTATCAACTTAAAATAGATGATTTTAACTATAAGATACTTTATGCAAGTCTCATGATAGCTACAAAGAAAAAAATTATCACAGATATTCAAAAGATAAGAAGCAAATCATCACCCAAAATCATCGAATAACAAAGAAAAATAGCAAGAGAGGCAGAAGAAAAATAAACAACAGCAAACAGAGAGAAAACTATAAACTTGCAGTAGTATATTCTTACCTATTGATAATAACTTTCAATATAAATGGTTTAAATCTCATTCATCCCCTTCAAAAAAAGATCCATTGACATGTTATCTAGAAAAGACACTTTTTATTTAATAATACACATAGACTGAAAGTGAAAAAATCAAAAAAAATTTTCTATGCAAATGGTAACCCAAAGAAAGCTGAGGTAACTATATTTAGACAAGATAGACTTTAAGTCTCTCTGTCTTAAAAATGAAGGTTATTATATAATGATAAAAGAATCAATTCAATAAAAAGATATAACAGTTATAAATATTTACGCACCCAACATCAGAGGATCTAAATATATAAAGCAAATACTGACAATTCTGAAGAGATATGTTAACAGCAATACAATAATAAAAGAAGACTTCATTACTCTACTTTCAATAATGGGTTAAACTTTAAGACAAGAAAATCAATAAAGAAAAAGTGGTCTTGCTCAACAGTATATATCCAAAGACCCTAAAAGATATATTTAGAACTTTCCACACAATAAGTAAAGAATGTACAATTTTTCCCCCAAATACTCAAGGAATACTTTTCAGGATGGATCATAAGTTAGGTCATAAAACAAATCTCTACAAATTTAAGATCTCAGTTAATTTAAGAAGATCAAAATTATTCCAAGTATTTTTATAGACCACAAAGTAATAATTCTACAAATTAATAACAATGAGAAAATGGGAAAAAATAATAAATATGTGGAAACTAAAAAAAAAAATACTCTCTTGAATAATCACTGGGTCAAAGAAAAATATCAAAAGAGAATTTAAAATTATATCAAGAGAATTGAAACAAAAAATACATAGCATTCCAAAACTTATGGGATACAGTAAAAGTAATACTTAGAGGGCATGTTAGAACAATATACACCTACACACACACACACACACACACACACACACACACACACACACACACAAAGATCTTAAATAAACAACCTAATTTTATCCCTCGAGGAGTTAGAGATAAATAAAATAAGCCCAAAGTTATCAGAATAAAGGAGATAAAGATTAGAGCAGAAATAAATATAATAGAGAATTAGAGAATAGAAAAAATCAACAAAACTAAGAGTTATTTCTTTTAAAAAATAAAATGAGTAAAATCTACAAGCCCTCAGCTAAACTAAGAAAAAAAGAGAAAGACTCAAACGAAATATGAAATGAAAAAGTAAACATTGCAATGAATGACTCAGAAATAAACTGGCTTATAATGGATCTTTATGTACAAGGCAACAAATTAGATAATCTAGAAGAAATTGATAAATTCCTAGAAAGATACAACTTACCATAACTAAATAAAGCAGACAAAGAAAGCTTAAAAAGAGAAAAAAACAATTAAGGAGATTGATTCAGTAATCAAAACCTTCTCTCAAAAAAAAAAAAAAAAAACAGGGAAATATGGTTGTAAGGGTGAAATTCTACCACAGTCAAATAATTAATAACAATCTTTCTAAACTCTTCCAAAAAATATAATAAAAGGGAAACCTTCCAAATTTATTTTATGAGAACAGCATCATCCTGATTTGAAAGGAGACAAAGAAATTACACACAAAAAAGAAAACTACAGGCCAATATCAGTGGGAAATACTGATACAAAAATCTTCAACTAAATTCTGGTAACTAAATTCAACAGCACATATGTTGATTCAAAATATGCAAATTAATCAATGTGATACACTACATAAGAGAATAAAATATAAAACTACATGATCATCTAAATAGATGCACAAAAAGTATCTGACCTAATTCAATAGCCGTTCTTGATAAAAATTCTCAACAAAATAAAGGAACTTATATTAACACAAGAAAGCCTATTTATAAAAAGTCCACAGATATCACAATCAATGGAGAAAAATTAAAACTTAGTACTGGAAGTCCAACCCAGTCTTAGCCAGGTCAATTAGACCAAAAACTAAAATTAAAATAAATAAATAAATAAATAAAAAGTAATCTAAAACTGAAAGGGCGACACAAAATTATCTCTATTTGTAAATGATGTAATCCTGTATGTAGAAAACTCCAGAATCCATTAAAAAAAAAAAAAATGTTAGCACTCAGAAATTCAGTAAAGGTCCAGATTACATATCTAAACACAAAGATTATTAGCATTTATTATCATCAACAAAGAACTATCCAAAAAATAAATAATAAAAAGTCAAATATTTAGGAATATATTTAACCAAGAAAGTAAAAGCTTTTTACATTGAAAACTACAAAACAGTAATGAAAGCTATTGAATAATACACAAATAATGGAAATATATCATGTGTTCATAAATTGGAAGAATTTATATTGATAAATATCACTCAAAGTTATATATAGATTCAATGCAAACCTTATCAAATTGCAATGGATCTTTTACAGAAATAGAAAAAAAAAACTGTTTTGATATTTGTATGCAACCACCAGATACTCAATAGCCAAAGCAATACTGAGTAAAAAGAATAAAGTTTGAAGTATCATACTTCCTGATTTCAAATTATATTACAAAGCTATAGCCATCAATGCTGGATATTTTGGCATAAAAACAGACATATAGATCAAAGGTGCAGAATATAGAACCTGGAAATAAAGCATATATATATGGTCAACAAATTTTCAATAAAGGTGCCAAGAATACGTGAAGGGGAAAGATAGCCTCTTCGATTCCTGGGAAAACTAAATATTTACATGCAAAAAAATATGATGTTGGCTCTTACCTTACAACAGGCAGAAAAATAAACAATATAAACTGACTTAAAATAAAACCTGAAACCATAAAACTCCTAGAAGAAACAAGAAAAAACTCCTTGACATTGGATTTGGCAGTGATTTTATAGAAATGGAACCAAAAGTTGAGACAGAGGAAGAATAACTGGGACTATCTAAAACTGAATAATCTGCACAGCAAAGGAAACAATCAACAAAATGAAAAAGCAAATTAAGATTGGAAGAAAATATTGGAACTCATAAATCTGATAAGGATTTGATATTCAAAATATATAAGGAACTCCTACAACTCAGTAACTAGCTAGCTAGCTAGCTAGATAAATAAGTAAATAAATACAACAACCACATGAAAAAGAAAACCTACATAGACATTTTATCCCCCAAAGAAGACATATAAATGTTGTATAGGTACATGTAAAGGAACTCAATATTATTAATCATCAGGGAAATGCAAATTAAATCTATAGCGAGAGATTACCTTGCATCTTCTAGGATGGCTATTATCAAAAAGACAAAAGATTACAAATATTGATGAGAATGTGAAAAAAAGAAACCCTTGTATATCTTTAGTGGGAATGTAAAGTGGTGTGGACAATATGGAAAATTGTACGAAGGCTTTACAAAAAATTAAAACTAGAAATATCATATGACTGAGCAATCCCACTACTAGACTTATATACAAAGGCAATAAAATTAGTATCTGAAAGATATACTTCTCTATTACGTACATTGCAGTATTGTTTACAATAGCCAAGATATAGAAATAACCTAAATATCTGCTGACATATGAATAAATTGTGATATACATATCAATCTAAATCTATATATACACATACACATAGAATGATTTTCAGTATTAAAATGATCTTCCATTTGTAATAACATGGATGAACATAGAGGGCATTATATTAATTGAAATAGCCAAACAGAAAGAAAAATACTCTATGATCTCACTTATATATGGAATCTAAAAAATTTATAGTTTCTATTGAACTCATAGAGGCAGAGATTAGAATGGTTACTAGAAGTGGAGGGTGGAAAAAATGATATCATGTTGGTAAAGTGATACAACATTTCAGTTATGTAGATAAATTCTACTGAGTTAATGTACAACATGATGATTATAGTTAATTACATATTGTATACAGAACATGAACTTTACTAAGAGAGTAGACCTTAAGCTTTCTCATCACCTACACACGAAGAGGTAACTATGTAAGGCTTTGGACACGTTAGCTTAATTATAGTAATAATTTCACAATGTAAATGTATATAAAAACATGATGTTGTATCCCTTAAATATGTACAACTCATTAAAAAAAGAATGAGAGCAGTAAGAATGATACTCTTCTCCATAAAAGAAGAATACCTTCTGTTACTTTCTTTGTCTTTAATATTGCCAGTTTGCTGTATTCCTGAATTGGCAAAGGTGAGATATAAAAAATCTTACCCTAGCTCTTTTTCCTCTTTGCATTTGAACTTAAAATATTTCAGGAAGAATCTAGAAATGCCTCACATGTTTTCCAATAATAGGTACATCATTTTTTAAATATGGGAAAACAATTACTAAAGGAAAAAAGAGAAGAAAAAAAATTAAAAATGCCCTATGAGAATTAAAAAGAAAAAGTAAATAAACCAATCAAAAATGTATACGAAAGTTAAGTGAAATTACTTAAATGGTGAAAATAAAACAAATGAGTGTTTTTTGTTGTTGTTGTTATTGTGATAAGCCTCTGAGGTTGTTGTGATTGTTTGTTGACAGCATTATTGAAGTACACTAACTAATACAATGACAAAATATACAATTAGCTAATAAGTTTAATTCAATTATGATCATATGACTAAGACAATTTTTTAAATGTTTAATTATAAATGACATTACCAAAATTCGCCATTTTTAAGTAATACACTGACTAGTACTTGATTAGCACTATTTTTTTCAATAAAATAATCTAAAACTAAAAAGACTGTATAATACCAAAAAACAGGTTAATCAATGTACCAATTTCTAAGATCCAAGAGGAGTTTCAAATTTGTGTCAATCTTTCATTCATTAGTAAAAGTTGCATTTCAAAGTAGCAGAGAAATCTTGATAATCGAATGGTTTTCTGAGGTTAAGTTTTTACTTCATGGAATTATTAAACAATAAGTTGAGATTACTTAAGATAAAAAAGATATAATCAGATAAATATAATAAAAAACAACTTTGAATTGAATTGTGCAATTTGAAATCTTTGGAATGCAATACATAATGCCAATATTTACTAAATGTATTGAGTTTCTTAAAACATTCAAATTCTAAGAACAAGATTAAAAAATATAAATGTTCAAGACCTCTGTTTTTAATATATTATTTGGTTTACTGTCTAATAGGTAAATTGAAAATAAACTGAATATCAGTTAATTGATAATAATCTAATAATAAAATGATGTCTTCATAAATTGTGGACATTGAAAAAGTTTAATATGGAACTATTAGAATCAAGATTTTAAGGAATATATAATTGTTACAGTATGATAAATTTAAAAATGAAACAGTGAGTAAGATTCCAGTTTTATACATTAGAATTTTGAGAGGTTTTCTATGATAGAAACTTAATTTGTAAATTTTAACTTTATTTTATAGTTTTATATATTGTACAAATATTTTCAATGAAATTCATTACTTTAGAAATAATAATAAAACAATTAATAAAACATTTAATTTTCTCTTGATTAGATGGTTCTGCAACTAAAATGTAATGTGGCACTATTTTTAAGAAAAAAATTTTCTAATACACAAAATGGCAATTCATTTTTTAGCCTAAATCATCTATAGCTTAATACTTCTCATAAGTAATCTTCTCAACTTAGATTTCAGCTATTAGTGACTATAACCAATACCCATAGTGATATTTAGAGGTCAGTAAAGAAGATATGATGTTATCATCATTATTTCATTTTTAAATTCAAGCAGTCATATTTCAGAATCTAGGTTTTTGTATGTAAAAGTAAGAAAATTAGAAACTATAGATAGGCTTAGAATAATAACAATCAATGTAATGCTACTGAAGAAACCAATAAAACCTAGGCAATGTATTTCCAGAGTTATAAGATGCAGTCTTTTACAGAAATACCATTTTTCTTTTACTTCTATGGGTCAGGTAGGTAATTAGTTTAGAATTCTTGACCTTGAGAAAAAAAACAAAATATGGTAAAATTACACAAAATATCTAATCAGTGGAATAATGACAATCACTTTTTCATTCATATTAGATTCTCACAAGCAATATGCTTCTCTAAATATTCTTGTTCTTGACAAGTTGTTTTTTGGAAGGTTTGTTACAAATGTGAACTTACATATTATAATCTGAATTTGTAAAATGGTATCATATATAGTCTCACATTCCTTTAAACTTGTGACTTTACATAAATTTATTAAAAGAATTTAAACATAATCCTTAATCAATATTCTGAATGTAAGAAATATAAGAAATTTAACAGTGAGTGGTGAACATACAATGCAATATATAGATGCTGTATTATAGAACTATACACTCGAAACCTATATAACTTTATTAACCAATGTCGACTCAATAAATTTAATTAAAAAATTATTTTCAAGCCTCACTGGTAGCAGACAGAGAGGTACTCACCAGAAATAAGGCTAAATATCAAAATAATTTGATATTTCAACCTAAATTTTTATTTCAAACTGTCATTGAAAGAAGATAAATACTGTATAGTAACTGGAAGAATTTGATTCCGAAACAGTATATATCAGTAAAACCTAAATGCTATTCTAGTTAAGATTTGCCCCCCAAATGTATAGATGAACAATAAAGTTTGTTGAAAATTAATTATATTACCAACATTTCCACAAAGGCAAAGAAATACTGTTAACCTGCAAAATATTTGCCTGTTCCGGGGAAAATTTAAGAACTATGTCTTCATGTAATTTTGTTTTTATAAATAAGATATAGTCTGCTAATCCCTAGTGATGAATAGTATTTGTCACACTGATAAAAGAAAAAAACAACAACAACAACTTGTTTTGTATTACGATAATCTAAAGTGGTGAAAAACATTATTTCTAAAATATCTGAGACTTTTAGAAGAGCAAAAGCTACTGAAATTTTAAGACAAGGAAAATCCTATACTTTCTCTTTTGAAAGACCGTGCATATCTGAAACTTCAAATTAAAAAAAAAAAACAACACTGTGTTCTCGGTTGGATGCCTCTTCAAATGAATAGTTCATGACACTACTTTTTAAAATATCTCTTTTGCTTTTGGCTTATTTTAGCTTACTTAGACATGGATTTGTTTGAGTGCAGAGAAAACTATTTCCTCCCAGGTTAAAAAAAAAAAAGGAAAGTTATAGGAAGTTATCCAGTAATCTAAATCATTGTAAACAGTCATTTACAGTTGAAAAGTAAAAACTCGAAAGTTTCTAGGTAGTTAAATGTTCTGTTCCTTAGTTCTTAGAATATTTGCCTATATTCTTTACAGAGATATTTATGTGGTTTTGATTTTGTAGATTCTCTTTGGCTTATTTTGCCAAATATGTTCCTATCTTGTACTCCTTTGAATTTTTAAAAATAATAAATTACAAATTTTTAAGATTTAATAAATGTAAAAAGAGTTATGCTCAATTGAGAATAAGCTAACCTAGAGACTTTATGAAATAAAAAACTGCATAACAAGAAATCACATTTTCAATATTTGCAAACTGAAAACACTTGCAGTCTTAAATATTGCTACTAAGAACATATGTGCATTAAAAATATTTAACTTCATTTTCTGTCCATATGTATAGGATAAAAACTAGTTTCTTAAGCTGACTTTTATTTTTAAAATTTTATGAAAGTGTTCAAACAAATTAATAGAATTTATAACAAAAAAAAATATATGCAGTACAGCTATTTTAATTCCATCTTGCAACCTGAACTGACAATCAAATGTTTAATAAAAGAGAAAAGAAAACTTCATCTTCAACCAGAGTAACCACATATTTATATGTATTGTAAAGATACGCAAAATGTATATAATAATAGAGGGAGGATACTAATCGAAGAGTTGATATTCATCCCTTTAGACCAAGTACATGATTTTTATACTACTATTAAAAGTGACAAACACATAATGAATTCAACCAGTTATCTATTACATAAGAAAGTCTACAGGAGTAAACAGAGCAAGAGAAACAGAGATAATCTCTATATCAGTAAAATTTATTGATTAAAGATAGTAACTTAGTTTTAAAAACATTAGAATTAATTCTTATAACATGATAGTAGAAGTGCTTAGAAGTGTGAAGAAAGATAAAGTGGACCCAAGAAACTCTGATTCTACTTAGTAATGTCTGAAAAATGTGAGGACTTATGGAATACAGCATCTCTCATAACTTTATTAAAGATAAAAAAAAAATTGGTAACATAAATTATAAACAAAAAACAATTTTAAAATGTCTAAATATGATAAATAAAATATGAACTTAATAAGATATAAAAATTCTTGTTAAAGAATAGATTGCAAATTTTATGATTAGCATTAAACAGGTTTATTTTATTGATTGGACAAGAGTACATATACTATTCAAAAATGTTTTCATGTTTTAATTTTGAAGAGATAAGTTGTAATATAACAATGAAACCCACTTCCCTTCAAATATTTTAGGGTAGAATTAGTTGAGTTTTAATAAAACCATAGCAAAATTGCTTATATTGATATATGCTTTGAGAAATTCTTAGAAGGGGATGGTTTTAGATGAATTATAGATCATACTATGAGTTTTAGATCTGAAAATCATTCATTATATTAATTTATTAATTAATAACGGGTTGCTAGCTTGTGGAGTAAAATATTTATATTTGGGTATTATTGGATAATTAATATTAAAGAGAATAAAATATACTGTGTTCTGTCAGATCAAAACCTACATACTTGCCAACATTTTACCATTTTGACCTATAAAAATGTCAATTCCAGATGTTTCAACTAATATACTTATGAATTACAAAACTGAATAACAGATAAATTCTCTTCATGTATATTAAAGAAAAAAACCTCAGCCATAAGATGAAATACTGCCATGTACTAAACTTTGGATAGATCTTCAGATTATCATACTAAGTGAAATGTCAGAGAAAAAAGTTGAGAACCATAATTTCACTCATATGCGAGAGATAAAATTGAAAGCAATACGACAAATGAAAACTCAGAGACACAGACAACAGTTTAGTGGTTACCAGAGGGAAGTGGGGAGAAGGGGAGGTAGACAAGGGTAAAAAGGTTTAAATATATGGTTATGAAAGATTTGACTTTGGTTGATGAACACACAGTGCAATATACAGATGATGTATTATCAAATTGTACTCTTGAGACCTATATAATTTTATTAACCAATGTCACCCCATTAAATTTAGTAAAAAAAATAAATTAATTAAAAAAAATAAAGCATTCAAATACATTTACATGAATTTGTAACTATGTTTGTGTATAACAATTTTTACTAAATTAAAAACTTATCAGTATTTATTTGATGTGGAAAATGATATGGAACCCTAAGTACTGAATATAATATGGTCCCCTGAATAATCAGGCATAGCATGGTATAAAACACCACTCAGTACTGACAAATAGGCTATGCAATATTTAGAGGTTATACTAGAAAATGATTATTACTTAAAGTCCTTACCATTTTTAAAGCAAATAATGCCATCATATCATATATTTAACTTGTAGTTTTAATTTTATCTAAAGTTGAACATATTTTATTATGCTTTTTGATGATTTATAATTCCACTTATGGGAGTAATCTGCACATAATTTTTTTTACAAAAGTTAGGAACAAAGACTTGGTCAAAAGCACACAGTCTTTTAAGCTGTCATCGGTCCATGTAGAAGTACCCTTGCCTTGATCATGAATGATCACACCATGAGAGAGGCTCCAGGTGAGCAACTCTTCTCAATTCCACTCTACACTTTTATAGAGCATTCAGGAGGGACACAGAGGTGGAGCCACCAAGGTAATGGCCCTAGAACATTTGTTTAAGGGTGTTCATATACCAGTATAGTACCATGGGTGTGGTACTGGGGAATCAGATGGTGGGGCTATCTAACAGAAAGAGCATTTTTCTTCTTAAAAAAGAAAGTTACAATGATATGTTTACATGTTAATTAGTGTATTTTTATAATATACATGCATTTTTTCAACTATCAAATATATTTTAAATCCTATGGTGTACTTTGTTCTGTGCTTGATTTTGAGGCTACAGAGATAAATAAAATAGATTTCCTTGCTCTCAAGGAATGCACATTCCAGCAAGAAAAAAGAAATAATTGTCCAAATGTAATACATCATAATATAAACAGTGAAATAAAGATGACATGAGAGCATCAATTTCTAGAATTGATAGGAAAGAAAAAAGAGTTAGGGCCCACTCATCAAAGAATACCCAAAGTTAATCTGGAAGAACATGTAAAAATTTAGCCTCCAGATTAGTGAAAAGTATACAGTTTATAATACAGCCATTTGACATCTGTAATCTTCAGAAATGGAAGTAATTCACAATTACTACAGTGAAGATGTCAGTAGGGATAATAAAATAAATAACATGGAGGTCAGATATTGTAGTTTCTCATGGGATCTGGTAAAGATTTTAAAATTTATTCAGAAAGCAATAGTCATTTGAAGCTATTAAACACCTACATGTGATGATTCATAGAAGAAAATGTTCTCTCAATTCTGATAGACAGGTATGGGGAGAAAAAGAGAATAAAAAAGAAGGAGAGAGAGAAAAACTGACCTATTTATTTCAACACATAATGCATCATTGTACATCTTGTATACTTCTAACAAGTTTAGGTATTAATTATTATCAGTCCTCAATTGTAGGTGGAAAACAGTAATTTCTGTGTACTTTATTATTTTACTCTATTTTCCTGTTTTGTCATAATATTTATTAATGTAAATTTTTATATGAAATTGGCAAAATATTCATATTTGCACAGTCGATTAATTGGGTGGTTAAAAAGCCTATCACTGGCAGTTTCAAATAGGCTATTTATTTGTTAGTTTAGTTGACATTAGGTATCAAATAGGTATCAGTACAAGTTAGTAGTTGGAGTTAAACATAACTTCTGAGTTTCTGTCTTAAGGCTTTATTGAAAAATGCCACTAAATAAAAAGTAGAACAATTAACACATTTAGTGTAAAAGTTTTGAATATGATGAATTTAAAATAACTATGACTCTTTTAAATGTGCCTGACTAAAAGAAAGGGTATAAGTACACTGAGTCTGAGAAGAGTTAAACAATAGTTATAGTTTTTTGGAAATCTTATTAGCATATTAAGTGTATGAAAGCCATAGGAATATTAGACTAACCCATCAAATCTATTAAATAACAAAAGATCGAAAAAACTCTGATGTTGGCCAAGTAGATAAAAAAGGAAGGTTAGGTTCTCTTTACATATCTTTCGTTTTTTTTTTAACTTTTTGGGGTGACATTGGGTAATAAAATTATATAGGTTTCAAGTGTACATTTCAATAATATGTATAGTGTGTGTTCACAACCCAACTCTCATTTAAAAAAATATAAAACACTAAAATTTGTAAAAGTCTTATATGTAGAAAGGCTGATCAATAAAAAAATGACATCAAATTTAAACCTTTGAAAAAGAGAAAGAATAACAATTCAATATCATTTGTTCAATGAGTCAGAGAAAAAATAGGATTTAAAAATATTGTTATGGTTTTACCATATTATGATTTACTGACCAAACAATTTATCCATTGTGAGTATATACTTAGATTTTTAAGAAAATTTATAGAATTATGCAAATATAATTATAATCCAGTCTTAAAACATTTTTATCATCCCTAAAATATCTCCAAATTCATTTTCAATCAATTCCCAATCATACCCTCCTAGTCCCAGAAAATCACTGAACTTATTACTATCTCTATAAATGTGACTTTCTAGACTTATCGCAAAATAGACTAATAGAATATTTAATATTTTTAAGTAGCTTTTTCACTGTGTATAATGTTTTTTGATTTTCATCTATGCCATAGCACACATCAATATTTTGTTTTTTTAGATTGCCAAATGGTATTCCATTGCATAGATTTGACATATTTTGTTTATTCATCAGTTGAAGAACATTTGATATATTCTAAAGTAAATTTAAGCATCTGTTGGAACATTCTTTTTAAACTAGTAATGTTTAAGAACAAAATAACTGCTTACATGTGGAATATAAAATTGAGAGAAACAAATAAAACAGAAACTCATGAACATGGACAACAGTTCAGTGGTTACCAAAAAGAAAGGGGGAAGGGGAAGGTAAATAGGGGAAAAGGGGGCCAAATACATGGTGACAGAAGGAAATTTAACTTTGGTTAGTGATACAAATATGACATATTATTAAATTATACACTTGAAACCTATATAATTTTATTAACCAATGTCGTCCTAATGAATTTAATAAGAAAAAAGTAAACAAAATAACTGACATTACCACCCCTCTGTCCTTAACCAGTTAAATCAGATTTTTATAAAGATTCTTTTGATTTTAAAATTGAAACATTGTATTAAGAAATACCATCTTACTCTTCTCTTCTTAGTCCTCACATTGCCCTTAAATTTCCAACTCTATTAAATTCTTTCTTTGCACTGTCTCAGACATCTGCCTCTTTATTTGAAAGGTCACTTACTAACCTACAAACTAAACAATCATTTAGACATTGTTTCTAGTAGAAAAGTATATTCTGAGTTTTTTTTTCCCCAGAAATAAACAATATTTTTCATTTCCAGTAAAGAATTCTGCAGAGAGAAGTGTTTCTGATCCTAGCAGCATGTGTCCTAGCTATGCATTTCGATCCCAGTTCAATGTGAAAAAAATGCAGGCAGTTATGAAAAAATATTTTGTACTCTCTAGAAGGAGGCTATTATTTCCTAATGTAATATAGAGAGTTATTTTTAGTTACAAAATAAGTCAAACTACATAAATCACAGAGTTTCTTCACAAGGAATGTTAAACACTCTTATCCTTCTACTAACAAAATACACAGTTTAGAATGCTTGACAAATTAAAGTACAGTATACAAGTTTTTAAAAATCGATTAAAAAAATTTTAATATCAGAGAAAAAATGCCTAAACAATATGAAGGCGATTTTATATTCAAGAGTTTTAGTTGACTAACAATATGAGTCAAGGATTTCTATGTGCATATAAAAACATATGTATATACAAAGAAAATGTTTTGAATATAAGAGGAAATTGATAACAACAAATTAGATTACAGATTTTAATGGACATCTTGTTTTAAAAACTTGAATAGTTAATAAATAAACAAAATAATTTTATACTTAAATATATTTAATATATTTAATATTTTGACTTAAAGTATATCAAATACTCTGCCTAATTTACAGAAAATTCATTTAAACTAGGTCACAAAAAAGCTTGTGTCCAAAAAATAAAAATTGTTCTACTTACATTCGTTATTTTAATGAAATAAAGCAAGCAGTATGTTTTTAAAAGATCAAAAATGTAAATAAACCAACAGAAATTTTGAAGGAAGAAAATCTTTTTTATTATTTAAAAGTTAAAGTGGTACTCATAATAGTGCATGTAGAAAACTAATATATGAAAATATGTCCATGAACTCAAATCAAAGGGATTGTAGTCAAACCTGCAATTAGAACCACATCTATAGCCTAAAACACCTTGAAGTTAAACTAAAAGAATTAAAGTGAATAGAAATTCTGTGAAATATTAAAGCAGAAAAAAGGACACTAACAAACAAACAGAAACCTAAGAAAGAGAATTAATAAGTTAAGATTAAAAACAAATTAAAGAAACCAATTTTAGAATCTATGTATTACTTAATAAATCCAAATTCTGATTTTGAGGAGAATAAACATAAAAAAATAGCAAAAAAAATAAAAAGTTTGATAAAAAGTGGGAGAAATTACAAAAAAAAATGTTGAGAAAAAAATAGAATGTAAGGAAAAGTAGACAATGGTTCTATCTTATTTGTACTTTTTTTGATCTGTAGTATTTTTAACCTGCACTAGACAATTTTGTACCTCTATAATAGTCAATTTTTTTTATGAAATAAATTATTTTCTTGGAAAATACAAGTTAAAATACCTGAAAAAAAAATGATAAAAATCTTATTAGACCAATTGCTCCAGAAGCTTAAGAAAAAACTTTCAGTGTAATCAAAAGTCTATTTTCATATTGTGTTCTTTTTATTTAAGATAAAATGCTTCTAATATTCTTTGCACTATATTTTTAATAATGTGAAAAAAACGTGCCTAATTTATATAATGATGCACTAATAGCCTAGTTTTCTATGCTGGACTAAACAAAATAAACACAAAAGTTAGATGTTTTAAATACGAATATTAATTTAAAATGAGAAGAAAATAGATGAATTAATAAATAGTTATCAATATCCACCATCGTCAATGAGAGTTTGTTATAGCAAAAAAAATTATAAAATCTTTTAATATAATTTATCTCATCTGCTCTTAGAAAAATTAAAATAAAATTAATAGCATTCTAGATATTCATTGATTCCATTTACATGTATGTTAACCTTTTCTCTGAAAATATATTTTATATAATTGCCAACTCTTAAAATATATTTAAACAATTTATAACAGTTCTTTTTCTGGGAATTTGTGCTAAATAAATACCTTTGAAAAGCTGGTTATCAATTTATAATTAAAGACAGCTAATATAAAAATATAACCTTTGGTAGAAAAAAGTATCTATTATATTGGTATATGCTTATAATAGAATTGTAGAAAGTTATTAAGAGTTATAGTCATGTTGCTAAGCAAGATTCAATGACAAAGGAATATGTTTAATTTATAAAGCACAGAGACAGAGGCAGACCAGTGAACAGTAGAAGATACTGTTTGTAAAACAAGTTAAGTGTTAAATTTGTGGCTGTAGATAGGCAGATGTGCAGAACTGAATGACCAAAAGAACTGGACTAATGGTATTTTTTCTCAGTAGTGATTAGGAAATTTTAATTTACTTATTTGCAAAAGATTATACATTGTATACTATTTCTAAGTAGGACAAAATTTAAATGTATATTTTAATTGATGCTTTGATAACCAAGATAAGGATACTAACATAGTTATCAATTAGAGGAATACAAAAGGAAATTCAAAATTAATATCTGCGTTATTTAAATCAATTGATTCTGGTTTTCTAGGCTATACATAGTACTTTATTAATTTCTATGATATTAGATATATACTACTTTATTATCATTCTCAATAATTTTTCTTCCAGCTCAACTTACAGAGCTATAAAACCTGAGCCTGGTATCAAAAAAAAAAAAATCTACGTATGTGAAAAAAAAAAACCTAACACTATTCACAGATTTTCAAAAGGCTTTGCTGTGTTTAGCAGAGTATGTACTTTGCAGAGATTTAATATAATACTGACAGCAGAAGTCCTTATTCCAATATTGATAGTATTTTATTTTGTTATATGATTCTAGTGTTTTGCATGCCTTGCCTCGAATTTTTATTTGGCAATATTTCCTTCTGGAATATTCACACTATAACTGAACAACTGTCATGGTTTTAGTTCCTCAGAATAAACTTGCATGTTTGACAGATTATAATTGTCCTCTTTTTCTTTCTGTTATTTTAATTTTAATTGCCTCGTGTTTAGAAATAGGTTAGCTGTTAAATAGACTAGTGTTTGTATAATCATTGCCAGTCTCAATTCTCCTCCTTTGATTCTTCTCAAGATTAAATTCTCATAGTCCCTTTTACAATTTAAATCCAAATTAAACACTTTGATTTAATCTTAGTGTTTACTTAATTTGTTCTGATCTGTAAAACACTTTAAAAGTGTGAACAAGTGGTGTGTTATATAAATGCAAATGATCGACTGAGAGGTTGTTACAGATTAATCAGTTTACAGGAAGTCAACAATTCTTAACATAAATTTTGTTACAAAATAAAAAAGAAATGTTTCATGGAGAATAGTAAAAAATAAAATATTCCAAATCCCTCTAAATATTAAAATCGCAGATAATAAAAGCACCAACCAAACTGTGTATATTTGAAAAACAACAATTATAAAGACAGACAATTAGTGGATACTCAACTTAAGCATCTTGTTTTAAATATGAAATCACAAATCAGCAAACATCTAAAATCTGTTTGCCCTGCTATTTACCAGAAGAATTAGAACTTAAACCTGGTCATTCAGGCTTTCATTTCAATAGTTTCTGGGGAAAAAAAAATACATTTTAATTTAGATAGAAGACAAAATAATTTAAATATTTTACATATATTTTAAAAACACAAATATCATTAATATTATGAAAAGAGATACTGAAATTTTTTTTCTTAAAATATGT
The DNA here is from genome assembly GCF_000325575.1 of Pteropus alecto. Taxonomy (NCBI): domain Eukaryota; kingdom Metazoa; phylum Chordata; class Mammalia; order Chiroptera; family Pteropodidae; genus Pteropus; species Pteropus alecto. The sequence continues at coordinate 10,239,954 of NW_006494613.1, forward strand.
GTTGCAATAAAATGTTCTTGTGATTATCTATGTATCTATCTGTCATTTATTTATGTATCGTGAGTTTTTACCATGTGAAACTGTGTAAAATAAAAAAAAATTAATATTAAAATTTTTTGTTAAAAGTGGGAGAAATTGTTTCTTTATTGAAACCTTTTAGGATCAGAGCATTTAAATGTTTGAGATGGGCTGATAATCATAAAAGCACTGATTAGCTTAAATTCTAATAAAAGTAAATGTGAATATATCCACAGTACTCAATTAAAAATAATATATATAAGGTTTTTTTTTCCCCTTGATTAGCCTGTAGTATATACTTTGGTTATGATAAAGGAGAATAAAATATTTCTTTTTAGAAAAAAATAGTTTCAGCTAAAGTTGGATAAACTACCGTCTATTTTAAGAAATTAGATTGCAAACCCACAGCTAACCTCATACTCAATGGTGAAAAGAGGAAAGCTTTCTCTTTAAGATCAGGAACAACACAAAAATATCTACTTCGTGCTTTTTTCCAATTCAACATAGTATTGGAAGTCCTAGCCATTGCAATCAGACAAGAACAAAAAAGGGGAATTCATATTTGAAAAGAAGTAAAACTGTCATTAGTTGTAATTGACATATTACATAGAGAACCTTAAAAATTCCACCAAAAATCTACTAGAATTTATAAATGAATTCAGTAAAGTAGCAGGATACAAAGTTAATATTCAGAAATCTGTTGCATTTTTATACACCAACTACCAGAAAAATTAAGAAAACAATCACATTTACAATTACATGAAAAAGAATAAAATGCCCAGGAATAAACTTAACCAAGGAGGCAAAAGACCTGTACTTGGAAAACTATAAGACCTTGAAAAAAGAAATTGAAGATACAAATAAATGAAAGCATATATTGTGCTCATAGATAGAAATAATTAACACCATTAAGGTGGCCACACCCAATGCAGTCTATAAATTAAATGTAATCACTATCAAAATATCAATGGCATTTCACCTAACTAAAACAAATATTTCTAAATTTATGTGAAAAAACAAAAGACCCCATATAGTCAAAGCAATCTTGAGAGAGAACAAAGTTGGAGGTATTATACTACCTGATATCAAACTATACTACAAGGCTATAGTAATCAAAATATCATGGTCCTGGAAGAACAACATGCACATAGATCAATGAAACAGAATAGATATCTCAGAAATAAACTCAGATCTATATGGCCAATTAATCTATGACAAAGGAGGCAAGAACATGCCATGAGATAAAGACAGTCTCTTCAATAAATGAGGTTGGAAAAACTTGACAGATACATACAAAAGAATGAAATTGGATCATTTTCTTACATTGTATACAAAAATAAACTCAAAATGAATTAAAGACTTAAATGTAAGGCTTGAAGCCATAAAACTCCTAGAAAAAAAAACAGGCAGTAAACACTTTGACAATATAATGTTTTTTTTTTTTGTATATGTCTCCTTGGGCAAGGGAAACAAACAAACAAACAAAAAACAAATAGGACTATGTCAAACTAAAGTTTTGCAGTGAAGGAAACTATCAACAAAACAAGACAACCTACTGAATGGGAGAAGATATTTGCTTAATTATACATCTGAAAAGGGGTTAATATCCAAAATATATAAAGAACTCGTATAACTCAAAAAAAAAATCCAATTAATAAATGGGCAGAACTGAGTTAGTATTTCTCCAAAGAGAAATACAGATGACCAATAGACATATGAAAGGATTCTCAAGATCATTAATCATCAGATATATGCAAATCAAAACCATAATGAGATACCACCTTACAACTAACTGTCAGAATGGCTGTCATCAATAAATCAGCAAATAACAAGTATTGGTGAAGATGTGGAAAAAAGTGAACTCTCATGCACTATTGGTTGGGATTGCAGAATGGGATCCCATGGGGAGTAGCAGAAATTCTTTTACTCAAATCATTTAAAATCTCTTAGAATATTTAAGAATATGTTGCCTTGAACAATCTCATATTGGAACAAAGAGAGACAGGATGGCCTAGAAGTCTCTTCCTTCTCTAGCCTCTAACATTTTATGATTCTGTACACAGGAATAATATATTAAAGTCTTAGGTCCAATTTTAGATAGCATTGACTTGTTTGTATAGTATTATAACTGTTTACAGAAATGTCAGGTGATATTCTATAGACAGAGATACTGAAGAGTACCCTGAAATTTACAAATGGATTATGTTAATGTACCAGTGCAAGATTCTCTTTAACTGAACCGTGATTTATACTTATGCAGCCTAGTGTGGTCCTGTAAAAACAAATTACTGAAATTTATACTCAGTGTTTTGTGTTAAGTGTATAGAAGTTAAAAAGTATGATGATAAACTTTCTATTGAAAATCTAGTCTTTAGAATAAAAAGAAAGTAAACTGTAGTTCCTCTTATTGACTCATGCCTTCTAAAAATGAGAACTGTCTTTGAAATATATTTAAAAATTGTAAATGAATGTATAAGAAATCCTTAACTATTTGTTTATAACTTTTCAAAACTACGAGTATAATTTTAGATGAAGTCAACTCTAAAAATAGTGTGAAACTTTGATCAGCTATTTTAAATATCTCAGATTATCATTAATATGTACTTAGCATGGAAAAGATACTTTCTGGACAAAAAAAATCTATTGAGATTGTTCTTAGGGGAATAGCTGTATGACTACAAAAGATTTGAGTGAGAAAGCTTACCTAAAAAAAAAAAAAAAAGACATTTAGTACATTTTAGGCACAGGTATTAGTTATATAATACCTTTAACATATGACTTTAAAAAACTTGTATAAAGAGGTAATGGAGGTGGGGATGATGGACATAAAGATGAAAAGAAAGTTAAGAAACATATAATGAAATGTAATAAGTGAGACTTGTATTCAAATTTGAACAAAAAAATTTTCAGATAAGCAGAGAAACGTGAACACAAACCAGATTTTGAATATTATTAGTGAATTTGTTATTTTAAAATATCTTTATGTGTTCATGTTATATAGTGAACTTTTATTGAAATATCATATGATGTTTGTGATTATCTTTAAATAATTTGTAAGTAGGTAATAACAAGCATATACATAGAATAGTATTTCATAATCGGCATAATTGTTGAAATTGATAGGTTCAACATATGATTATGCTTTTTTCTCTACATTTGTATATACTTAGAAAACTTCCATATTTTTAAAAGTAATGTCTGATCATTCTAATAAAGAAATTACAAAATGAAGAAAACATACTCATAATCAATTACCTAAAGCTTCTCTATTCATTTAAAGTGTTTATTAATGTTGCTATTTTTTTCTAAATTTTTAATGTGATGCTTATATTACATAGAACCAGTACAAACAGCATTTTCTTCTTTTGCAATCTGAACAACACTATAGAAAACAAAAATATATTGTTTTTCTCTGTAAAAGTTATTTATTTTCCTTTCTGGAGATTCTGCTTAACAGGCATATTAGACAGACACTTTTGTCTTCATACTGTTTTCTTTGGATTTTATCATCAATAATTATGGATATCAGTTCCAAAGATGTATTTATGCATATTCAAAATAATATATACTGCTTTAACAGATTATGATTGCTTCTAAACCCACTTCGCACAAATTTTGGGCACTGGATGTAAAGTCAGTGATATGGGTCAATATTGTAAAAAAAAAAAAAAAAAAAAGCTTGCAGGAAAAGTAGGTTCACAGTCTTATGCACATACTCAAAAATTTTAAACACTGAATTTCAAAAGGGCTCTGGATAACATTTTTGTTTATAGATCTACCTCTTCCACCTAAAAACTAAAAAACAATGACAAAAAAAAAAACCTGCCGCAAGAACTCGAAATTAAAGATACAAGCATCTATCGATTTTTTCTTTGAAATACCAGTACATATTGCAAAATAAAATAAGAAATTTGTAAATTCAGTTTACAGAAGTCATTAGAAAACTTTTCTATCCAGAATCTGATAGTTATAATTAATCACACTTAGGGTCTGCATCTATACTTCAACGAACTTTAGTAAGCCAAATGACATGCTCAATAAGACTTTTCTAACATTTCCTGGGGCCTACAATGAGATTCTTAAATTTCTTAAGGGTCTTTGAAATTATAATATAAACTTATGGCTGATATTCTTATTATCCCTCACATGTTAAACAAATAATCAACAAATTTAAAAACTTATATGGACATATTTTTTAAGGGTAATTAGGAATAACATCATACTTAATGGGGAATATAAAAACGTGCAAAAATACTAATTGTGAATAAGTCATAAATTTGTGAAGAGGTTGCATAAGGAGAGGAGATAGATTTTTTTAGGTCACTTATTTCTAAAACTTAATCAACGTCACAGTTGGAGAAGTGGCCCACATAATATTTCTAACTTTCTTTGTTTATTGTGGGAAGATAAATAAAATATTGAAGTTTCCATCCCCATTGTATTGATCTACCTGTAGGACAAAATACTGTCTATTAATAATTTTCGTCACTTGTAAAGTTCACTGAAAATGGTGATGTATATATGGATACTGAATTTAACATGATATTTAAAAAGTATGACAGAAGTAATTTCTAGAAAATATAGACAAATAGTACGTTTAAAATTATTTTTAAATTCTGATCATATACCTATGTTTGTAAGGTGGGAAAAAATACTTTGTGTTTCTGCAGTTAGTGCTTTCTGAATAAATTTTACTAAAATGCGTCACCTCTCCTGAAATAAAAGTGTGAAAGTTAAATTATTACTAATTAATTTATAGGAGGCTAACAAATAGAGTCATCCAATGCCACCTAGGAACGTAATGATTCAATAATAATTCAGGGATTTAAGAAAATAAAATTTTAAAAACATTTTAATTTGAGACAAGTATGGATTTCATTGATAGCTATGTTTCTGTTTCAGCTTAATCGAATGTTAACATTTTGCAGAACTATATGGTGAAATGTCAAAACCAGAAAAATAGACATTGGTACAAACCATAGATATATCCAGATTTTACCAGTTATACATGCTCACATTTGTTTGTGTGTGTGTGTATGTGTAGCAATATTCAATTTTATCACAAGTAAGCCTTCATGAAATCATACTCCAAATCAAATTATTTACTGCCTCTTCATTCTAAGACTTGAAAATGCTACTGCTGTAGATTTATGTCCCCCCATTTCAAACCTCTAATAACCACTAATTTGTTTTTCACCTTCATGATGATGCCATATATATTTACATGTTATATAAATTGAATCATGCAATATGTAGCCTTTTAAATTAGCTTTTTTTCATTCAGCATAATTTTTTGAGTTTCATGCAAGTTTTATGTGTTAATAGTTTTCTCTGTATTGCTGATTATTATCTCATGATATGGGTGTACCACAGCTAGTTTAACCATTCACCAATAAAGTGTATTTGGGACCAAAACAGTGTGGTATTGGCAGAAAAACAGACAGATCGATGAAACAGAATTTAGAGTTCAGAAATAAACCTTCATATGTACAGGCATATAATTTTCAAAAAGGAGCCAAAAACATGTGCAAAAAATACTGATTGTGAATAAGTCATAAATTTGTGTAGAGGCTGCATAAATAGAGAAGATAGATTTTCTTAGGTCACTTATTACTAAAACTTAATCAACATCACAGTTGGAAGAGGAAGAAAATCTATTCAATAAATAGTGCTGAAAAAATTGGAAAGCCACATGCAAAACTACTATCTATCATCATACACCAAAATTAACTCTAAATAGATTAAAGACCTAAGTATAAGACCTGAAATAATAAATTGCATAGGAAAAAAAAATGGGTACTAAACAAGGACTTTGGATTTAGAGGATTTTATGAATTTGACCTCAAAGCTAAAGGAAGTAAAAGCAAAAATAAATCAATGGGACTATATTGAACTAAAAAGCTTCTGCATAGCAAAAGAAACCATCAATTAGACAGAAGCAACCAACTGAATGAGCCAAGATATTTGCAAAGGATGCTTCTGACAAGGGGCTAATATCCAAAATATACAAACTTATACAACTCAATGATTAAAAAAAATGAACAATTCGATTAAAAAATGGGCAGAGGACCTGAACAGACACTTCTCCCTAAAAGACATACAAATGGCCAGCAGACATATGAAATGAAGTTCAAATGCACTAGCCATTAGGGAATTGCAAATAAAAACCACAATGAGATACCACCTCACACCTGTTATAATGGTTATGATCGATAAGACAAATAATAACAAGTGTTGGCAAGGATACATAGAAAAGGAAATTCTCATGAACAGTTGGTACAATTGTAAATTGGTGTCAGCACTATGGAAAACAGTATGGAAGTTCCTCAAAAAAATTAAGAATATAATTTTCATATGACCCAGCATTCCTTCTTTTCAGTAAATACTCCCAAAATGGAAAACATTTATCCATAAAGATATATGCAGCCCAGTGTTAATAGTAGTGTATTCACAGTGGCCAGGACATAGAAACAACTAAAGTGTCCTTTGACAGATGACTGGATAAAGATATGGTACATGCATATACAGTGGAATATTATTCAGTCATAAGAAAAGATGAAATACTGCCATTTGCTACAACTTGGATCGATCTTGAGATTATCATGCTAAGCGAAATAAGACAGAAGTTGAGAACCATATAATTTCATTCACATGTGAAATATAAAAATGAAAGCAACAAATGAATAAGACAAACAAACTCAAACTCATAGACACAGGCAACAGTTTAGTGGTTACTGGAGGGAGAGTGGGGAGGTAAGTAGGAGTAAAGAGATTCAAATATATGATGACAAAAGGAAATTTAACTTTGGGTGCTGAACATACAACACAATATATGTAAGACATATTAATGGATTTTACACTTGAGACATATAATTTTATTAATCAATGTCACCACAATAAATAAAAAAAGAAGGCTTTTGGGGTAGTTTCAAGTGTCAATCATTAATAAAATTGCTATGAACATTCATTTACAATTTTAATGTGAAAATATGCTTTCATTTGTTTAGGATATTTGCTCAAGAATGCAGTTGTTGGGACATATGGTAAGTCCATTTCTTAGTTTAAAAGAAACTTCTAAACTATTTCTCAGAGTGGCTGTACATTTGTACATTCCCACTAATGATGCATCCTCATCAGCATTTGGAGATATCGCTTATCTTATATTAAGCCATAATGATTTTGACCTTTTCTCAAGTGCTTATTTGTCATTTATAATAAAATATATTTTTATATCTCTAATAAAATATATAGTTATGTTCTTTGATCATTTTCTCTTTAATTGTTTTTACTTAGAGAGTGTTTTATATGTTCTAGATACAAATTATTTTTCAGATATATAATTTGCAAATATTTTCTCTCAGTGTATAATTTGTCTTTTTATTTTCTTAACAAGATCTTTCACAGAGTATATATTTCCATTTTAATGAGATTGAATTTATCATTTTTTTCTTGTATTGTATTTTTAATGTGAAACATAAGAATTATTTTGCTATTTCCAGTTCTCAAAGATTTTCTTCTAGAAGTTTTATAGTGTTGTGTTTTACATTTAAAACCATAATTCTTTTTGAGGTAAATTTTGTATACAGTATGGAGTTTAGTTTAAAGTTGCACAATTGATTCAGCACCATTTGTTGAAAAAACTAATTTACTATTAAATTTCTTTTCTTTCTTTGTCAGATTAAGTAGGTATATTTATGTGGATATATTTCTGGGTTCTTAACAATATTTTTATGAAGATATCATTAGGCATTATATTACCCAAAAACGAAAAAATAAAGGCAGACAATCAATTTTTGTTTAAGCAGAAAAAAGGACAAAGCGGCCTTTCAAATTATGCTTCCTGTCCTGATTCTAGAGTGTGGGATTGATCTATAATTTGAGATTATCATATTAGTGCAGTATGATGGACTCAATCAGAATTTATCAATCAAGGAGATAATATCCACATGCAAGATCTCAATTTTTATCGAGAAAAAGATGGTCCTCAAGTCCTGCCACACCTCTGTACTGAGACAAAAATATATTCTTAGGTTTTCCCTGGATATTTTTCAATTGACTTTCCCACAGACAACTCAATTTAATTAAGTTTAAATCTGAATTTACAATCAATCCTCAAGATAATAATGACACATATTTTTTTACTGTTTTTATGACTTTAGTTAGTAACACTTTTATTCACTCTGGCACCTAACACAAATGTGACTGTATTTTTCAACTAATTTCTAACATCCAGCAGATTGCCAAATCATGCCAGTTAAATATCCCCAATATTACTTAAATCATGTCCACTATCTCCATTTGCTAGTGTTACTGTTTTATGTTTTTAATACTTCTTCCTTGGACTGTTACAGTAGTATCATCTTAACAATCTAAAACCATCACATGTCACTATTGTGTTTTCCTCAATTTTTTTTGCTCATGTGGCCCAAAAATAAAACCCAAAACTAAGTCTTTAAGCTTCTCTTTGAGCATATGTAAAATGAAGGTTAATTTATCAATGTTTTAATGTCATTTCAAGTATTAACATTTGATCTAAGCTATTTAGCCCAATGACTACCATATAACTGCTCAACAAATGTTAACTATTCTCAACATCTTTAGTAAGTTATATAAAAGCATTGTCAACATTTTCAAACTAATCTTTCTCAAACTTCCATGAATAGCTTAAACTTCCATCTTAATGTACCCCAGTTGTTCCATAATGATGAACTTGTACACATTCTTCAAGCATCATCCAGATCATAGGCATTGCCTCTTCTTCCTGGATAGTAAGGCATTTTCTCTTTTGTTTCCCAAGTGATACAATTCACTTTGTTCACTAAACTGAGTTTCTAAAGATCTAATACCTTAGCTATTATACATTTTCTATGTTTAAGTATCAAATTAAATTCATGGAAACCTCAGCAATTAAATATCACTAAAGAAAATATATGAGATTATAATATGCACAAAGACACTTGGTTAAAAATTAGAAATAACAGTCCCTCTAAAATTAAATTATTAAAGTTAATTTTAAAAATATTTTCCAGTATTTTTCTCATATATCCTCTTTAGAATAACTAAGATAAACAAATTGTTGTGTTTTATGTTCTTTGTTCATGTACTTTTACATATCTACATCCTGCTAAAGCTTTCCTTGATAACTTTTCCCTAAAAAAGGAAAATACTATAAACATAATCTTCAACTTTTTTTTTTTGATGAATCATAGATATATGTACAAATCTAGAGTTATAGTGATGTAACACTATCTTCTTAATCTACTTATATATAAAAAAATAAATGCGCATATACACTAAGATACAATTTCACATAAAGAACATTTATGGTTGGAGATTTGTGAGAAATTTGTTTTTTTATTTTTTTGCTTTCTTACCATCCAACAATATTGTCCTACATTACACATACACAATTATAGCCATAAGGCTGTCTCATATTTCTACATCATCGTAAATATATATAAAAAAATACACATCTTTTGTGATCCCTTGCTTTTAGAAATATTTCTCTAATATTTTTGCATGCATTCATTATAGAAATACTTTAAATTTAATTAATATAGTTTTAATTGCTCCTTTTTAATGCTTCCATAAAGTAGGTAAAAATAATCAAGTATGCCTCAATTGGTCTCAATTCACATTATTGCCCTTTTTTATCATTAAAAAGGGTTCTAATGCACATATATATTCAGTAATGCTTCTCTTTTATTATTTTTTTAAATTACAGGAGCAACCTTAATGAAGAAAAAGTTATACGCATCTCTAAATTTTGATATCATGATGCAATATGCCTTTGCCCCAGCAATGAATAACAACACCCCTACATTTGTGTTTGGATGCCTCATGGTGGTAAAATAATAAAGCAACACTACTTATTTTTTTTTTTTTTGTAAAATCTCTGATAGTAGAGATTTTGAACAATCATTTTGCATTTTTTTGTCCATATGCATTTGCATTTATAAATTATCAATTTTTATCTTTTCCCCATTATTCTAGTGAGTGGTGTAGAGATTTGAAATTTGTCTACGTGGTTAGGCTTAACTATAATATATTTCCTCAAATTCCTTTTTTATATGTTGCTGGTTAGGATAGAAGCTCAAATCAAATTATTGAAAGATTTGGAGACTTGAAGAAAAAGAGTAACCACTTGGTAGCTCAGACCCATTGTTGATTTATTGATTTACCTCTTATATCACTAGCAAGCTGGACTTAAAACTTCTCTATCATTTTTTGGATATATGGCTATATCTATAATAAAAAATATATATTTATCACACCACTAAGGGATACATGGAAGGAATAGGCATAGGGTATTAGCGTTGCTAACTTAATTTTGGTTTTATTCATTTTCATTGTTGATGTCCTCCCATAGGAATTAGAGCTAATGCTATGATTTCTGATTTCTCAATGCCTGGAATTTTTCTCTTCTTGAATTGCTGAGAAACCAAGAAAAATATGAAATCATTTGGACATAGATTAGTAGACATATTGCTAATATAATATACATGGACTTTCTGAATTTCTCTGGTTAACACATGGCTAGCACCAATTCCTCAGAAAGCTTCGCAGTCTTTTCTCTCTCTCTCTCTCTCTCTCTCTCTCTCTCTCTCTCTCTCTCTCTCTCTCTTTAAATGTCAGTTTTGTAGTAAGAACAAATAGGGGTGTATAAAGTCAGTCCTTTTTGATTCATAAGAACAGTTTTCTCAGACTATAGCTGTTATTATTATTTTTTCTTCAAAAATTCGTGTTGCCTAGCACTAGGAAGACATAAAATAGAAAAGGTTTGTCAATACATCACTGAAGAAAAAATTATAGATGTGTCCCATCCTATTCAAGTCCAACGTGTATCTCCAACAAATTTTTATATTTTATATTTTATATTGATAAAAACAATGTGAGGATGAGATTTGATCAGATTTGAGGAGTCTTATAAGAGAAAACAGAACTCAGTAATAGTTGGTAAAAATGTTAAATCACTGAAAATAACCTGAAAATATTCTGAAACGTTTATAGACATGCTTCTTCAGTTTTCATGATGCCATGGATGGTAAAAAGAGGTATATAATATGAATCTTTTAACCCATTCTCTTAGAAATGTAAAATAACAAATTTAGTTGAGTAGAGACTTTTCATGATGTAAATGTAAATAGTCTTTTTTTACAGATATGAATTATTGAGTATCTTGATGAATCAATGGACATTTATGAATAACACATTTTTTAATTGGTATAAAATATCTCCAGACTTGGAAGACAAAATTCCCAGCTGAAGAGAGGGGAAAAAAAAAGATAACATACAGCTGTAAGAATTCAACAAGTAAAGGAGTATAAAAAAAATATTTGGTCAAACAGTTATTACAGGTAGACCTATGAGGAAAAGAAAAGGACACATATTTTTCCAGTTGTTATTTTTTCATATTTATTGAAATATAGACAATTAGTTGCTTGTATTTAAATTGTACAATTCAATGAGTTTTTCTTAATGCCGTTTTTTTTTCATACTATTTATACATAATTAATTTTTTTTTTTTTATTTTCCCTCTCCCAACTTCCTCTTCCCTTCTGGTAACCATTATTTCATTGTTCATGTCCATGAGTCTCTGTTTATCAAGTTGATTTGTTGCTTTTAGGTTTATATCTCACATGTGTGATATCATGTGATTTTTGATTTGTTCTATATGCCATATTTTGCTTAGTATGATTATTTCAAGGTCCATCCATGTTGTCGCAAATGGCAATATTTCATCTCTTCTTATGGCCGAGTAATATTCCATTGTATGTATGTACCACAGCTTCTTTAGCCAATCATCTATTGTAGAACACTTCGGTTGCTACGATGTCCTGGCCACCATGAATAATGCTGCTATGAACATCGGTGTGCAAATATCTTTTTGAATATGGGTTTTCAAGACTTTGCGGTAAGTACCCAGTAGAGGTATTTACTGGATCATATGGTAGATCAATTCTTAGTTTTTTGAGGAAACTCCATACCATTTTCCATAGTGGCCATACGAATCTGCAGTCCCACCAGCAGTGTATGAGGGTTCCTATTTCTCCACATCCTCTCCAAAATTTGTTATTACTTGTCCTGTTGATTATAGTCTTTCTAACAGGTGTGAGATGGTATCTTATCATGGATTTGATTTGTATTTCTCTAATAGCAATGTTGAGCATCTTTTCATATATTTATTGGCCATTTGTATTCCTCTAGGGAGAAGTGTCTGTTCTGCTTTTTTTTTCCCCCAAAAGATTGATTATATAATGGTCCCTAGCCTTTTGTAAATGAGGTGTTTTCTTTTGGTTTCCAGTAAATGGCATCTAAGCCTCTTAGATCTCTGCTTTATATAAAGTGTTAATAATGTCTCTTTTTTTTTTTTCTTATAGATGTTTAATCATGCTCGCTACCCTCAGTCTCAGTTCCTGTCAAAGTTAGTGATAGTTTCAATAGCGTTTGCTCCATTCAAAGTTCCTAATTTATCAGGAGAATGCCAATTTCAACTTCTTCATCGAAGAGAAAGTAGTTTAATCAGATTAAGCAATTAATATTCAACAAAAGTCAAAATGATATGTTTAGATAGTGTGGGTCCGAGGCTCACGGCTAGGGATAAGACTCCGAATTTAAAATGTTACATTAATGTAGAAGGGTGCCTACGCTTAACTTATGTAAGTATGACTCAGCTTATTGTTTATTACGCATGTGTGGCAGAATACCACTATAGTTTTCTGACTTATATGAAACCCATGCAGTCCCCTAGTGCAGGAACGCGTGCTTCCCACAATAAAGTTGGTGCCTGCCATTTCATTCTCATATTGGCTCCTCACGCATTCTTTCAACTGGGAGTCTCACCATAAAAATCTTCCCTTCATCAGCTGGGTGCTGAAAGATGGTATTATTTTGAGACTGGATTCATCCTTTTATTTTAAATATAAGTGAGACATTGGTGGCTGCTAATATCTCTGGCGATGTCTTCATATAACCTCTCCTTAGTGAGAAAACGAAACTGGCATTTGATTTAATTATGATTTCTTTGCAGTTAAATCATTTTTATTGGGATTCAGGGATCTCTTCCCTCCCCAGCATGATAATTAACCATAAGCATTGAGTCAACACCACTCATAACTGAGAAAGTAAAAAGGGTTGAGAGTATGCCTTTTATACAGACTCTGGACAATAGTTTCTTTCCCACAATCTGTTCATCAGTACCACCAGGAAGAGTTTCCTTGAGGTGTAACTAAATTACCTTTTTTGGTAAGAAACAGAAAAAATAACTGTCAACTTTTAAATATATAGTCATCTGGTTATAGTGTAGTCTAATTACAAAAAATGGTAACCTCTGAATGACAGTCTTATATCTGTTAAAATACAAAAATATTTTTCAAATAGCTTTTGTTCTCCAGCACATTATTGACTATTAAGAGAAAGAAAACTTTATTTTTGTTGTTGTCAGCCACTTTGTTCGTATCTTATTCTATCTTACAAACCTAACCATGTCCTTCTATTTCAGTAGGGTTTTCTTATTTCTTTGATATATATTCAATTGAAGACTTTTATTATTATTATTGTCATTATTATTTTATAGTATCTACTGATTTGAGAATGTTGTAAATAGTGCTAAGGATTGTGTCTCTAAAAGTCACTGCAGCCATTTCTGAATCTGAACTCTCCCCTCTTAGGTCATCTGACACATATAGCAAGTTGGTCCACCCTAGCTGGATGCCTCTGCTATCCAAAGGAAGCTTTATAAACAAAAAGACTTCTGACATGACAGACTTTACCATCAAATATCTTTATTGAGGTGGTTCCAAGGAGCCAAAACTCCTTGTGCTCTTTGAAATTTGCAATACATTATAAGGAAAGGAATCTCTCTCTATCCATTTACATTTAAGCTTCTCAGAGTTACAGAATTATCCTGATTGACTTTTTATGCAAAAAGATCCATTTATTTGTTCTCGAAGCCTAGATATCTCTAGAACAGATTTTTTTGCAGTTGTCACTATTGATATCCTAGGCCAAATTCTTGTTGGAGAGAGATTCCTGTTCATTGTAGATGTCTAGCAACATTTCTGACTACTACTCTTGAGATGCACTCTCACCATTTATAACAAACAAAAATATCTCCAGACATTGTCAAATATTCCTTGAATGGCAAAATTGAGAACCATTTTTTTGAAGACCACTGCTCTATAATTTGAGTATGATTACATGGGGCTGATCCATGGAGCAAATCTGAGTGAAAAAAAATATTTTCACTAAAAATAAAATTTTCCTCCAAATAAGATGTTATTTCTAAGAAACGTTTGCCTGAATGACTACTGTCTTATGGTGTTAGAGTGTACCTGCCTGTCAGTGAAGCTCTCAAACATGTTTGGACACATTCATTTCACATGCTGAAAACACTTGATTTTCAACCTGGGCTTCCTAATTATGATTTTTTTTTTATGACTCCATAATTAACAAATTACATATTAAAATGCATATGATAAAATAAGCAGTTATTTTTAAATTACTATTAAATATTTCATTGTCTACACTGCCAAATACAACAGTTCATATTGTTGAGACACCCCAATCTCTCCCCCCAAAAAGCTTAAAATTAAAACATGTAAATATAATGAACACCAGATATCCAGAACCAGATTTCTAATCAAATTTTGAACATTTTTTTTTGCAATGTTTCTTCTTTGTGTGCTGTCAAAATCATCATGTGAGAAGAAAATAGATATCTTTCATATATGCAATGTTTCAATTGATTAATAAGTCAGACAAGTGGAAAAAAAATAATAAGCTTGGAACATTTTGTCCCCTTTATAGTTTTCTGACAGTTGGTTATTTTATCTTAGGTAACTTAGTTTATATTGTTCTGAAAAGTGAGGGGGTGTGGGTATGTGTGTATTTGGATCTGTGTGTGTTTGTGTGCTTTAAATCACAGACTGTGATTTAAATGGACAATGATAGTTTTGAAAACGAATAAAATAATTTTTGGCTCCATAGAAAAATTGAAAATTAAAAGGCTTAAGTAATTTATATATATATATATTTTTCTTCTGAAGATGTAATAGTCTTTCATCACTTTCTGCAACTGAATTGATTGATTTGCTTTAGAAGGGACTGCAAACCAAAACACTTTCTGGTTCTAGTAAGGTCAGCGGTTCTCAAAGTTCAGTTTTCCAGATCAATTGATTCAGTATTGCCTGAAAAATTTTTTAGAACAGCAAATTGTCTGACTCCCTTACCACCACCATCACCTTCCTCCTTCCCTATCCTCACCCACTTAATCATAAGAAAATGTAGGTGTGAAAACAATTTGTGCTTTTACAAGTATTCCAGTTGTTACTAATGCATACTCAAGATTGAGAACCAATTGATCTTCATTAAATGGATAGAATAAGTCAGCTGCAACTCTGACTTTTTAAAATAGTTAATAATCGTCTAAGTTCTGATTTTTTTTTCCTGCTATTTCAGTAGTTCTTCTGGTTAATAGTGCTGAGATTGTTATATTGAATTTTAATACAATCTTAATTTCTATAATGAAAGCAGTATTTTCACTCCATAGAAGATAGAAACTAGGTTTATGAAAGTTTGTGCAAGTATTCTTATTTTGTTGTTGTTGTTTTGCTTTTGTTTTCCATAGAGAAAATCATTTTCCAAGAAGAACTCTTAACTCTTGGTGATTTAGGACAATAGCACACCCAGGTAATGAATTACTCATAGAAAGATCTGACAAAGATCACTTGCACAAAACTTTTAAACCTTCTAAAGCTCTTCTCACCGCCCCCACCCCCCCACTCCCGCCGCCGAAGGCAGTAAAATGCCATTTATGGTAAATATATATATAATGAAATCAAGATTAGAAATATTTTAAATGTCAACTGGAGGCCCTGGATTATGTGGCAAACTTCTTGCATATAAAATGTCAGAAATGATTTTTAGACTTAGGCTAGATTGTACCACATTTTTAATTAATTTATTTAAATATTTCCTTTACTACCAACATTTTTAGATGATAAAAGTAAGAGATGGGGCTTCTAAGATCCATTTGACGTTGTAAAAAAGTGAATACCTGAAATTGCAGTCATATCACAGGATTTGAAATTCTTTCACAATGTTACTTAGATATTTTTTTCTAGGCTATGCAGTTTTTGGTATTTATTTATTTATTTAAGAACATGGGGAAAATTTGTGTATGTGTGTCTATGTTGAGAACACTTAAGATATCCTCTTAGAAAATTTCAGGAATACAATAGAATATTAACTATAACCACCATTCTGTAGAATTTATTCATAGTCTAACGGAAAGTTTATACCCTTGAACAACATTTCCTCCTCTCTCCAGCTCTCATCCCAGGGCTACAACCATTATATCTCTGATTATGAATTCAACTTTTTTAGATTATTAGATTATTTTTACTTTTTAGATTATCATTTAGATTTTAGATCTCACATATAGGTGAGATCATTGGATGTAAATTAGATAAAGGATCTTGACTCTAAAGTCAAGATTAAAATCTAAATTAAATCTCTAAAGATTATTTATACTAGCAAAAGCTAATGTTAAATATTAATTATTAAAGAATTTAGATAAAAGATCACACTAGTCTTTTTATTTAAAATGCTATGCTTTGTACAATTTTGAGCTTATTTTCTGTATTTTAAACTTTTGAGAGAACAACTAGCCAAATCTGCAGATAAAGGTGTGTACATTTGTGTGTGTGTGTGTGTGTGTGTGTGTGTGTGTCTCATGCAAATCTTTTGCCTATTTTTATATTGAGGTTTCTGAATTTTTCTTTAATGAATCATAGGAGTTCTTTATATATTCTAAATACAATTTCCTTCTCAAAAACAGATATCATAAATATTTTCATCCAAATCTATGTTTATTTGTTTTTGAGAAACTAAACATCTTAATTTTAATGAAGTTTATTGTGTCAAATGTTTTCTTTTTTGATTAGCATTTTTCTTCTTTTGAAGAAATTATTTTCTAAACAAGTTATATATACATAGTATCTTCTTACCTTCCAGAAGGTTTCTTCCTTTTTTTTTTTTTTTTTTTTAATCTTTCACATTTAACTCTAAGGTATTTCTGGGCTTGATTTTGGTGTATGTTATGAAGCAGAAGTTTAGGTTTATTTTTATATAATTTTTCAAATGATTAAGCACCATTTTTTAAAAAGTAATTTCATTTCCTCAGGGCACTGTAGAGGCATGCATATAATAATGAAGAAGCAGGTACATTTCTAAACTTTTCATTCCATTCTGTTGGTCAATTTGTGTATCCTTCTGTTAAGTCTAGTGTATTCTTTATATTTTATAATGTAAGACATCCAACTTACCCATTTTCTCTGAGATGTTCTTGATTTTTCTTGTACCTTGGCTTTTCAATATATATTTTATATATTTTAGTATATGCCTGTCAATGTTCACTAGACACTCTCGCCCAAGACAGGAAAAGCAAACAAAAGAACTAAAAAACCTGGAAATTCTATTAGTATTGGTTTGAGTCTATATCAATTTGAGAATTGCCATCTTTACTATAATAAGTTGTAACAACTTATGTACATGGTATATTCCTACATTTATTTAAGTGTTTTAACATAGTTTTAATAATATTATATACATTTTAATTGGTGGAGTGGATGTAGAGATACATATTTCATTTGAATTGTTTCTAAGCATATAACATATTATGCGAACATAAACGAAGACTTTTTGAAGAGTTTTCTAATTTCTTGTTTCCAGATATTGAATTTTTTTTTTACATTAACCTTGTATTACAGAATTCAACTTTTAGTTCTAAATTTATCTTATAGAATTAGTTCTAAATTTATTTTCCATTTTTTATTATATAATTGTGTCATCTGCAAATATTTTTTCCTTTTTAATCTTTATATATATATATTTATTTATTTATTTATTTATCCTTCCTTATTACACAAGTAATTTCTCTAGAACACTGAACAATATAGCAAAAGGAGTGAACACTCTTGTCTCATCCCTAATCTTAAGGAAAAAGTGTTCAATATTTTCCTTTATAAATAACTTTAAGGTAGTTTGTATAGATATTCTTTATCAGATTAAGAAATTGTTCTAATATTCATAGTTGGCTAACAATTTTTTAATCATATTGAATTTGTTAAAAGCTTTGTGTAGCTTCCTTTGAGATGATCATATGCTTTTTTCTCTTTTATTTTGTTAATGTGGTGAATTATATTGTCTGATTTACAAACATTAAAGACATTTCACTTTTCTGCAGGAGTAAAAATGTTGTGATACATTAACTGTAATTAATTGCTGGATTTTGTTTTCTAATATTTTATTCAGAATTATTTGTGTCTATGAGAAAAAAATGCCTATATTTTATCTATCTTTGGTATGTTATATGGTTGTGACAATTAAGTGAAAAGATTTTTATTCTATTACCAGCAAGATTGCTATTCTCTTTATTTCTATTTTTTTGAATTATTTTTCTATTCTAGTTTATTCATGTTGTCTTATGCTGTCTGATAATTTATGGGGGAAAAATAGTTTGAGTAACCACTCACAGTTCTGATGTCTCATCTTTATAGAATTTGATATGAGTCTTTAAATTTGTTTACCTTTTATAAAGTGTAAAAAATTTTCTTTTTCCTCAGGGGGGAAATATCACCTCTAATTAGTTGTTTCATTAAAGTCACTACTTCATTGAGTCTAAATATGAATGTCATTGTTAATGAAGACAAACAAACCTATTATTGTAAATGAAGACATAGCATGAGTAAATAAATGATCATTATTGTATAATTCGTCAGCTTTGATGCACCGTGCATAAGAATACATTTTGTATATTTTGGCAAGGTCAATTAAATATGGGTACAAAATGTGTTTGAATTTAAAATTTTATCATTTCAATTTGCTCCATTAAAATTTTCCATTGTGGATGATGCTGATTACAGCTCTACTAAACTTGGTGTGTGAAAGTTCCTTTTCATACTTAATTTTTTTTAAAATTTTTAATTAATTTTTATTAAAGATTTAAACAAATACATTAACATAGTTCAAAGGCAAAAGAAAAATAAATGATTACAGTGAAAAAATTTTCTCTTATCCCTCTTCCATTTTTCCAGTTCACCATCACTTCAATACAGAAAACTACCGTTATTTTCTTATGCTTCCTTCAGAGTTCTTTGCTCTTCTACACTATCTACTTTAAATTTTATGGTATTTCTTTAATTAATTAATTATTTTTTATGGTGACGTTGGTTAATGAAATCCATTAAGTTTCAGTTGTACATTTTAACAGTAAGGCATATATATATTCACATTGTGTGTTTACTTCCCATAGTTAGATTTCTTCCTGTCACCACATATTTGACCCCTTTTACCCACTATATATCCCCTCCCCGCTGCCCCTACCCTCTGATAACCACTCGTCTATTATTCATGTCTATGAGTCTCTGTTTGTTTGTCTAGTTCATTTGTTGCTTTTAGGTTTATATTACACATATAACTGATATCATGTGGTTTTCAACTTTTTCTGTCTGGCTCATTTCGCTTAGCACTAATCATCTATGATAGGACACTTCGGTTGCTTCCATGTCCTGGCCACTGTGAATAATGCTGCTGTGAACATCAGTGTGTAAATATCTTTTTGGTTATGGGTTTTCAAGCCTTTGGGGTAAATGCTCTGTAAAGGGATTGCGGGATCATATGATAGATCAATTCTTAGTTTTTTGAGGAACCTCCATACTGTTTTCCATAGTAGCTATACCAATTTGCAATTCCACCAGCAGTGTATGAGGGTTCCTTTTTCTCCACATCCTCTCCAATATTTGTTATTACTTGTTCTGTTGATAACAGCTTTTCTTATAGGTGTGAGATAGTACCTCATTGTCAGTTTGATTTGCATTTCCCTAATAGCTAGCGATGATGAGCATCTTTTAATATCTTTGTTAGCTATATTTATGTCTTCTTGGGAGAAGTATTTGTTCAAATCCCTGCCCATTTTTTAATTGAATCATTTTTTTCATGTTATTGAGTTGCATGAGTTCTTCATATATTTTGGATATTAGGCCCTTATTGGAGGCATTGCTTGCAAATACATTTTCCCATCAGATAGTTGTCTCTTTACTTTGTTGATGATTTCTTTTGCTGTGGAGAAGCTTTTTAATTTGATGTAGTTGCATTCATCTATTTTTGCTTTTACTTCCCTTGCCTTTGAGATCAAATTCATAAAATCTTCTTTAAGTCCAAGGTTCTTGAGTTTAGTTCTTATATTTTCTTCTATATATTTTATTGTTTCAGATCTTATGCTCAGGTCCTTAATCCACTTTGAGTTAATTTTGGTGTGCGGTGATAGACAACAGTCTAGTTTCATTCTTTAGCAGATGGCTTTCCATTTTTCCCTGCACAATTTAATGAAGAGGCTTTCCATTCTCCACTGTATGTTTTTTGCTTTTTTGTCAAAAATTATTTGCCCATATAAATATGAGTTTACTTCTGGACTCGCGATTCTGTTCCACTGGTCCGTGTGTATGTTTTGCAGCCAGTACCATGCCGTTTTGATTACAGTCGCTTTGTAATATAATTGGAAGTCGGGCAGAGTGGCCTACCAGCTCGCTATTTTTTCTCAGGATAGCTTCGGCAATTTTAGGTCTTTTGTGCTTCCATACAAATCTGATGATTTTTTGTTCTATTTCTTTAAAAAAATGCCGATGAGATTTTGATGGGGATTACATTAAATCTGTATAATGCTTAGATAATAAGGTAATTTTAACTATATTGATTTTTCCAATCCGAGAACACGGAATATCTTTCCATTTCTTTGTACTTTCTTTGATTTCTTTTAATAGGGTTTTATAGTTTTCATTATATAGATCTTTCACAAGTTTTGTTAGATTTATTCCTAGGTATTTTATTTTTTTTTGCAATTGTAAAGGAATTGATTTTTCCACTTCTTTTTCTGATACTTCGTTATTAGAATATAGGAATGCTTTGGATTTTTGAACGTTGATTTTGTATCCAGAGACTTTACTGTATTTGCTTATTGTTTCTAGCAGTGGTTTTGTGGAGTCTTTAGGATTTTCTGTATAGAGAACCATGTCCTCTACAAATAGTGACAATTTGACTTCTTTGTTTCCTATTTGAATGCCTTTGATATATTTCTCTTCTCTGATTGCCCTCGCTAGGACCTCCAATGTTATAGTGAATAGCAGTGGCAGCCTTGCCTTATTCCTGATCTTAGAGGGAAGGTTTTATTTTTTCACCATTAAGTATAAAGACTGAGAGTTTGTCATTTATGGCCCTTATTATGTTAAAGTTCTTTCCTTATATACTGATTTTGGTAAGTGTTTTGATCATAAATGGATGCTGTATCTTGTCAAAGACTTTTTCTACAATCTGTTGATATGATCATATGATTCTTATTTTTTAATTTGTTTATCTGGAGTAATACATTAATTGATTTGTATAAGTTGAACCATCCCTGTGCCCCTGGGATAAAGTTCATTGGTTGTGGTGCATAATTTTTATAATATGTTGCTGTATTAGGTTTGCTAGTATCTTATTTAGGATCTTTGCATCTATGTTCATGAGAGATATTGGTCTGTAGTTTTCTTTTTTTGTGTTATCTTTACCAGGTTTTGTAATCAGGGTAACATTGGCCTCATAAAATGAGTTAGGGAGTATTGCCTCTTCTTCGATTTTTTGGAAGAGTTTGATGAGAATAGGTATTAAATCTTCTTTGAATGTTTGGTTGAATTCACAAGTGAAGCCACCTGGTCCTGGACATTTAAATTATGGTAGGTTTTGATGATTATTTCAATTTCCACACTGCTAATGGGCCTACTTAGATTTTCTAGTTCTTGATTCAGTCTAGCAAGGTTGTATTTTTCTAAGTACTGGTCTATTTTTTCTAGGTTATTAAATTTGGTGTTATATACTTTTTCATAGTATTCTTGTGTGATCCTTTGTATTCCTCCAGTGTCTGTCCTAATATCTCTTCTTTCATTTTTGTTTTTAAATTTGTCCTTTCTGTTTATCTTTAGTGACTCTAGCCAGGGGTTTGCCAATTTTATTAACTTTCTGAAAGATCAGCTCTTTGTTAGATTTATTTTGTTTTCTACTTTTTTTTGTTTGTTTTCTATTTCATTTAATTTTGCTCTAATTTTATATATATAACCCTATTTGTCCTCCCTGCAGTCCTTTTTTCCCTCTGAGAACCACCATTCTGTTGTCTGTGTATATGAGTTCTCTCTCTCTTTCTCTCTTTTTTTTCTTTTTTTTGTGGCTTTTTGTTTTATATCCTACATATGAGAGAAAAAAAGAGAAAAGATCCAAATAAATTCAGAAATGAAAGAGAAGTTATAATAAACACCACAGAAATACAAAGGATTATACAGGAATACTATAAAAGACTATTTAACACTACAAAATTTGATAACCTAGAAAAAATAGGCAAATTCTTAGAAATATTTTATCTTCCTAGGCTGAGTTATGAAGAACTGGAAAACATAAATAGGCCAATTACTATTAAAGAAATTGAGACAGTAATCAAAAACCTCTCAAAAAGCAAAAATCCAGAATCAGATGGCTCCACTGGCAAATTCTACCATTCAAGGATTTATACTTATCCTCCTCAAACTCTTTAAACAAATTGAAGAGGAGAGAATACTTACTAATTCATTTTAAAAGATGGACATTACCCCGATATCAAAACCAGGCAAGGGCAACATAAAATAAAAGAAAAGAAAAGAAAAAAAAAAGAAAAGAAAAGAAAAGAAAAAAAAAAAGAAAAGAAAAAATACAAGCCAATAGATGCAGAAACTCTAAATAAAATACTAGGAAATTGAAAACAATAATGCATTAAAAGGATCATACATCACTATCAAATAGGTTTCATTTCAATGTTGCAAAGATTGATTTGACAAATCAATGTTCTATATGACATTGATATAGAACAAATCAATGTTCTATATCACATTAAAAATATAAAAGATAAAAATCATATAGTTGTTATAAATAGATGCAAAAAAAAAGCATTTGACAAGATACAACACCTATTTATGATTAAAACTTTTAAAATTTCTGTTACTTAGTTATAGCTATACTCACATATCCAGGCAGAAAATAGAGAATTTCAATTCCTCTGAATTTCTCTGTATACATTCCTAAAAGAACAATAGTCTTGATCAAAATTTATTTCATGTGATTAAAATAGGACTCATTATAATAGCCGTTGCTCTTGCTAATTGTAGAAATATTCTTATTATTCTTTTCTTTTTTAATCTGACTTCTTTATGAAAATAATAAAAATGAAGGCTCTGCTTTGTCTCTTGGTGCTCTCTCTTACGGGTGGGTATTACGGATGAAACAAAAACTCCTACATGGGGAGGTCAAGCCTGAAATGAAATAGTTAACACACAGAGAAAAAAAGAAAACAAAATATGATGGAAAGTGTAAAGATAAATGGTAATAATAAAGGGAGAGAATGCTATTATTCTTTACCTGGAAGAATATATTAGAGGAAAATAATAATAATCTTAGCTATTTCTCTCATGATCAATCCTGGAAGAAACTTTCCATGCAGCTTTTATTTTTACTGTTGTTTCTGTTTTTGTGTATTTGATTAGTTTACTGATGAGAAGAGAAATAGTACTGAAACCAAAATATAAGATTTACTGAAGGTCTGTATGCTGGTGAATTGAAAAAAATGAAATCATCCAATATCCCTTGAGAACCCAAATTAATAATAACAGATTAGACGTATCATGATTTTTTAAATTATATTTTTCATTTTTTTGTGTGTGTGTGATCTTGAAACAAGTTCTACCTTTGAAACTGAATGCATCATTGAGACCAGACTGTTTATGACAATTGCTTTTCTGTGAACCAAGATGGAATCCTGTTAAGGCAACTAGCTAGATATGATATGAAAGAATCAAAGATACTTGTTTTCCCAATCTTTTAAGCACCAATAGTAAGGTAAAGCCCTGGAGCTTTTTGATGTTATATTTCTATAAAAGTTTACAAATTCTTACATTTATTTCTTGTATATACCTCATTTTAAACCAGTAAAACAGGGTTTCTGGACTGAATCTTCTTTAAGTCAAGCTTTGAATAGCAATATAACACAGTAAAATGATTGATTTTTAACACTGAATATATTTAACTATAAAGCAAAGAAGAAACAAACAAAGGTAAGAATGATAAAACAGTGTGTTGATTATGTCCAGCAATAAAGAAATATTACAACTAACATGAGAATGGAGATATATTGAAAGTTTAATAATATCAGTATATTTGACCCCTAGCTACTTGCTGATAATAAAAAGAATCAATTTATAATGATAAATCGAAAACAGGAATTGAAGCTTTATAGAAGTACAAAAGTGAAACTAAAACAATACAAGGGAGAGAATTTGTATAGTTTGGAAAAGAGAGGAAGAGAGGTTGCGTTGAAACAGTTACTATACAGTTGTAATATTGCTCAGTCAAGAAAAGACAGTATTAAAAGTACCAATAAGACTAAAGATATTATTTAAACAAATGTTACTCAGATTTCTGGTTCCAGAACAAGATGGCATAAATTCACCTTTCTCTCTAAAACAACTAAATATCTTCAAAGTATTCAACAGACAATGGTAAAATGACTGAAAGCTGGAAAGAAAGTGGACTGACTAGAGTAACAAGAATATGGTGAATTTGCTAGATTTATTTCCCATAATACCCCAGACTATATGTTAGAAGGACCTACAATTTGGTAATGCCAATAGATTCAAGTAAACCATTTTCAAAAAGCTCTCTCTCTTTGGCAAAAGGATTTGAAAACAGAAAGACTAAAAGAGACTTAAAGAGAAATCCCAAACTCACTACAAAGTAAGTTTCTAGTAGGTGGTTCTAGACACTGGCAACAGTAACATGGGTGAAAATTCAGGCCGTCCTAATACCTCTTACATAATTTTTGCCCTAGTGGATAACCCAACCTGTCCACAAAAACGTCAGCAGTGATGACCTGTCTCTCCTGGAACTCCAGTAGAATAATAGACTCAGGCTCAGTGGGTTTATACCAAATTCCCATGAAGGTTTCCCAGCAAAAGCAATTGGTCCAGTGAAGTTCCTCTACTCTGTAAACATCATTAGCAAAGATTGAAAAGGAATGTCTGTACCAGTAAAAAAAATTAAGTAGACCAGAATATCCTGGCAAAGGCTCAGAAAACTAAACAATTATGGAACTAAAGCCCACCAAAGTAGGAAAGTACCTTCATACTAAATCTGAACAAAATGACTGAATGATAAAATAGAATAAGTAAACAGGATCAAAAGTGTGCTAATATAGCAAAATCCAGGAAAACCAGAATTTAAGTAAAACTGATGCCAATATTTAGATGACTCAGATGTTGAAATTATCTGACAGAGATTTAAAGTGACTTATAAAAATGCTGCAAAACTAAATTTGAGAAGCTGAATAAATCCTAATTAGAAAACATCCAAATAAATTCATATAAAAATCATAACTGAACTTTATAAAGATAAAAAATAATCTTAAAAGTAGCCAAAAGAAATGATGCATTCCTTATAAAAGAACACTAGTTAGAATGACAACAGATTTCTATGTGACTCCATAGAGATCACAAGAAAAATATGGACTGGTGGTTACCAGAGGGTAGAGAGGAGGGGGAGGTGGGATTTAGATGGGGGACAACATTTTAAATCATTTCTTCAGTTAAAAAATAAATAAATAAAAGGTGGACAAGAAAATGGAACATTTTTTTCTTTATTTAAAATTTTTTGTTTGTCTAGTTAACATCTATCACCATAGTTACATTTTTTTCCTTATGATGATTATTTTTTAATTAATTAATTAATTTATTTTTATGACAATATTAGTTAATGAAATCCTTTAAGTTTCAGCTGTACATTTTAACAGTAAGGCATATATACATTTACACTGTGTGTTCACCTCCCATAGTTAGATTTCTTTCTGTCACCATATATTTGACCCCTTTTACCCGGTCTACCTTCCCCATCTCCTTACCCGCTACTCTCTAGTAATCACTAGTCTATAGTTCATGTCCATGAGTGTCTGTTTGTTTGTCTTGTTATGATGAGAATTTTAAGATCTACTCTCTTAGCATTTTTCCAATGGGGGGGAAACAAAAAACAAAAAAAAAAACAAACCATCAAACTCAAAATTATCTTTCATGAACAAAAGAGAAATAAAGGTATTCTCAGACAAAGGAAAGCTAAAAGAATCTTTTCATAGCAGATTAAACTTTAAAAATAAGCCTAAAATTAGCTTTTATAATAGGAAGAAAGTAATAGCAGAATAAGTTGGGCCCTTTAGAATGAAAAGTATAACAAAATAATGGTAAAAACAGTTAACATAATAGAGTATCTTTACCTCATGAATTTCTTTAAAATTATATTTTGTAGTTTAAGCAAAAGTTAAACACCATCAGATGTGCTACTCAATGTGTATAGATGGAATACTTAACAAACATAGTTAAAAAGTTATAATGGTAAAGAGACCTAAATGAAAGTACGATTTTGACACTTCACTCAGAGTGGGAAAACATTAATAATGATGGGCTGTGATAAGATGTGTATATATAGTTAATACCTATATAAATCCTTAAAAAAAAAAAACCCTATACAATGCAATATAATAAAAAAAATTGTAAATAAAATAAAATGGTGCAGTTTATATAAATACCAAGTCGTTTATAGGAAGTATAGAGAAATAGAACAGAAAAATGAGAAACAGAGGACACAAACAAAAAATTAATAATAAAACAGGCATTTTCAAACTCTAATTTAATAATTACTTTAAATGTAAATGTTTCAATACACAAAATAAATTAGCTAGCAGAGCACACAAAAATTCAATCAATTATATTGTGCCTACAAGAAATTTTCTTTAAACCTAAAACTTTCTTTAAAATTAAGAGTTAAGATTAGTCATGCTAATATCAGTGAAGAAAATTTCAGATGAAGAAATTACTAGAGACAAAATATGATATTACATAATAAAAGGATCTATCTACCAAGAAGATATAGCAATTATAAATATATATGCATCAAAGACCAGAGCACTGAAATACATAGAACAAAAACTGACGTACTTAAAAGATAGACAATACTGCTTTTATAATTGAGGAATTCAACACCATAATCTCAGCAATTGACATAACTACTAGATACAAAATTGGTACAGGTACAGGAGTGACCATCACTAGAAAATAGGATCTATCTGATATTATACGACATGCTCATCCATCAGCACAATAGAGGTGCTCATGGAATATTGAGCAAAATTGACAATCTACTCTGTCATAAGACAAATTTTAACATATTTAAAATAATAAAATCAAACCGAGTATATTTTCTGACAATGGAATGAAACTAAAAATCAATAATATAAAGACAACAGAAAAATCCTCAACCACTTAAAATTAAACAGTAAATTTATAGATATTTCATGGTTCATACAAATATAAAAATAAAGTTTATCGAATTGAATAAAAATACATAGAATGAATAAAAAGACAGGATAGTCAAATGTGTGGGATGTAGATAATTTAGCAGTACTGAGGAAAATTTAAAGTGCTATTTACATTAGAAAAAAGGAAAAGTCTCAAATCAATAAGTTCTTAGATTAAGAACCAACAGGAAAAGAAGAGCAAAATAATCGTAAAGTGATGACGAAGAAAAATAAGAGCAGAAATCAAAAAAATCAAAGACAGAAGAATGATAAAGAATATCAATGAAACATGAAGTTGGCTCTTTAAAAATATTAAAATTAATGTTTATAGTGAGATTGATAAAGATAAAAGGAAAGAAGACAGAATCACCAGTTTTAGGAGTAACACTATATCAGACCAGACTCTATAGCTATTAAAAAGATAAGGAAATAACATGAACAATTTTATGTTCATAAATTTGACAACTTAGAGGACATGAAAAGGGTCCTCAAAAATCATGAATGACCACAACCCAGTCAAGAGTCAATATTTAACTTGAATAGTACTATAACAATTAAAGACATTAAGTTCATAGTTTAAAACTTCTCAAAAAAGAAACCTTCAGGTCCAAATGATTTTATTGGATAACTTTACCAAACATTCAAAGAAAGATTAACAGCAATCTTACACAATTTCTTCTAAAAATGAGAAAAGAAGTAAACACTTCTTAACTAATTTTATGAAGCTGATATTACCCTGATATCAGAAACACACACACACACACACACACACACACACACACACACACACACGGGGAGGGGGGAGAGAGAGAGAGCGCGGAAAATAATTACAGATCAATATCCCCTCATAAAACTAGATGCAAAACACTTCGACAAAATATTAGCAAACTGAATTCAACAAAACATAAAAACAAAGTCAGTTTTTTTCCAGGTATGCAAGCCTTTTCAATATTTAAAAATCAGTCAATATAATCAACCACACAAACATCAAAGCAGAAAAATTATATAATCATGTCAATTGACACACAAAAAATTATGTGCTAAATTCAACATAAAAATTCAGTACAATAGGAATAGGAGGAAACTTTGATAACTTCTTTAAAAAATCTACAAAATCCCTACAGTAATCACCATACTTAGTGTTCCAAAATGAATACTTTTTCTCTATACTCACAATGCAAGAATGCCTGCTTTCGCCACTCTACATTATTCATTGTTGTACTGTAGGTACTAGACATGGGCAGCAGACAAAAACAAACAAACAATGCAATAACATTTGGAAAAAAAGAAATAAAACTGTCGTTATTTGCAGTTGAAATAATTACATATATAAAAATTCCCAAGGAATCTATAAAATAAATTCTTGAAATAATAGTGAATTTAGTAAGGTTGGTGAATTAAATACCAACACAAAAATTAATTGCATTTTCACATACTGACAATGAACAACTAGAAACCAATATCAAAACACAATATCCATTAGAATTATTTCCAAAAAAAGAAATATATATATATATATAAGTATATATATAACTAACAAAATGTGTAAAGAATATGTATGATAGAAATTATAAATTGTTAAAGAAAAAAAAACGACACATAAATACATATACACACAAACCATGTTTATTACATTATGATGACCTCTATCTACATCTCAGATGTAAAATAAACATCTATTCAATTAGATATCTAGAATACAATAAACAGATTATGGCCTGAATAAACATCAAATGATTTCATATTAAATATATGGCTTCAAAATATTTCCTTATAGATTCATATAAACAGAAGATAATTTTTTGTGTGTATGGAACTTATAATTTTTTTTCTGAGACTGCTCTAAAATTACTTAAAGTATTTCATATAACATAAAATTATGGAATCATGTAATGATTATTTAAATTACATGTTAACAAGTGATTGCAAATATAAATGTGCTTCTAGACCCTCCCAAAATGGAAGCACAAGGTATAATTTAAATTTAAAAATAATGTTTTTATAATTTAAATCAAAAAATTCTAAATATGCAAAAAAGACTCCCCTGTTAGTTCTTCTTCTAGTAATAATTAATTAATTCACTTTTCTTCCAGAAATTTCTTTCGAAAAGATTAGTGGAAAGTTATAGCAATAAAGAGGTATAATACATTTTTAGCTCAGTATTTTCTTTTTTCTAAAATCTCATTTTCATTCAAGACCTTAATATTCAATTGTGTAAGTTGGCAGAAAAGAATAGTCAGTATTCTTCATATTAGTCTTATTATTGAATTACAATGCTTTCATAAAACATTGAGTCATTCATTGTTTCTTTAGGGTAATGATTTCAAATTCTGCTACATTCATAAACAGTACATATTCCTTTTTTATTTTAGTGAATAAAAGTATTAAAATTTATGCCATTATATTTGACAATTAAAATTCTGTTTTTCACACTTACATAGTTTACCTTTTTATTTAATATTTTTCAAAAACATATTAAAAAACCAATCTGTTTATTAATTATGATTAGAAGTTATGTTTTTAACTGTATTCTTCCTGGGCTGTAAGCTATAAAAGTACTGATTAATCAAATATTTTTCACTTTCCCTCAACTTTCCAGTACTTATTACAGTGTCTCTGTGTTAAGCATTCAGTATATTTTTAAAAATTAACACACTGTTAATATTTCAGTGAATTTAATCGTGAAAAACAAAACTTTCCTGTTTTCCAGATAGGATGTTTCACATCATTGCTTCTTGTCACTTGTGGATAAAAATATCATAGATTTTTCTATTAAATGACAGTTCTTTCACAATTATGTAAAAGTCCTACCTCACCGGTGGTTTAAATCACATTCATAAAGATCGTAATGAAGTCTTTCTCCCTTTTTGGTAACTTCATGTGATTCTTTTTATGCATATACTTGGAAAGCAATAGCAACATAGGATCACATGCACAATTTCATTAATATAACGAGGTAATAGTGATGAGCTCATTGATGGTATTGATGGTTTGAATTTCAGAACATATATTTATTTTCTTTATTTTTAAATATTAAGATACTTAAAAAATGTTGTCTCCTTGATTATTTATACTTTCTATCTATTTATAAAACAATCTAAAACACCAGGATTATATCATATTTCTAATAAACAGCATAAAACCCTAAGATAAAATGTATCATCTAAACTTTCTTAAGGTAAAATAGATCAATGAAATATAGATGAAGAAGTTTTGTTTTTCCTTGGTGAGTAGAGAGTGAATGAAAATGAATGGGATAAAAAAAGGTGTATGAAATTGTACATTTTACTTCTGTCATGATAAAAAATAAATCAATGACAGTTTTTCTTTAGAACAATTTTGTGTTTTCTCTAGAGTACATAGTTCTGATGAAATTGATTTTTCTCAATCACTGTCAGGATTTTTCTGTGTATTTCACTAACAACAATAGCTTTTCTCATAGGGCAAAATTTATGAAATATTCTTAGGTGAGAATAGATGTGACATATAATATAGGTATATCAATAAAGACATTCTTAAAATAATACCAATGTAACTAAAAATGAATATAAATATACATTAATGTGATGATATATTTTCACACCATTAACATCAAATTGTTCATTTTCTGTGTGTGTTTATGCACACACATATAGTTAGTTATATGTAATAATATGAATAGCAACAGTTGAAACCAAATTATCGTAAAATTTACATTCTTTAGAGTCATTTTATTTTCCTAATTTAGTTTTTGTAATAATCATTGATTTCCCCAATATTCTTGATTTTCTCTCTTTCTAGACATTGTCAAGCTCTGACTACGTGACTCATTTTAACCAAAGGATTAAGAGCAGATATCATGGTTCTTTCTGAACAAAAGTTTTAAGAACGAGTATGCATTTTTATTTGTGCTTTTTACACTTCAGCATTTGTGGATATGCATGCTGAAACGAGTCTACCATTAGTATGGATTCTTGAATGACTCTAATAAATATGACTCCAGCACTCCCTTGAGTTAAATAAAAAATGAATAAGAAAATCGCATTGTATTTTGCCATTGAGGTGTTGAGATTAATACCACAGCATATGTTACACTTCTCTAATAGAATAATAGCACAAAGTAGTTTTCTTCCAATAATAATTGTTTTCTCAGCCATGTTATATATCCTTTTCTTAAATGAAATGATCTCTGAGGTTACAACCATATATTGAATATTTTTATAAAACTGCTAAATTATTGGATCATATTTTTGGTGCCTACAACATGAGCAACACCTGAACACAATTTGTGGGACACTCCGGCTCAGCTTTATACAAATAGTATGGTAGAGAAGTTAATTCTAGTTGTGTCAAGACATTGAAGCTTGAGACTGAATATCATTGTAGCATCTTATTTTTCCTGATTAAGCCTTGGTAAATATTTATTTTAATTATTTTCTGTCTCCATTTCTGATGTGTTTAATTAATCTTTTGAGGAAAATTAAGTGTGTTAATATTTGGACTTTTGTACTATATTCTTATAGGAGATCTTACTTTTGATGTACTCTTCATCTTAAAAATAGATGGGTACATTTATTTTTAACTATCTTAAAGAAATCTGTAATAATTACATACATTTTAGTGTATAACACACTCACACACACACACAAATTCTGAGCCAAAACCATATGTTTAAATGTATATATGGACATTAATAGATAAAAATGGTTAAATGGTTTTTTAAATTTTTGTGGAATTTTATTAGAAAACCTCAATAATTTTACAGTTTTGGAAATAAGTTATAAGTATCCATGACAACTAAAGTAATACATAGAATACATTTTTCTTTTTGTTAATTCTTTCATATATGAAGAACCAGTGTTGAAATACTTTAGCTCTAGCCACAGACAATATTCTGAAAAAACGTGTTGTTGGGAAAAATCAATCTCAGGGATATTTAAAGAAAATATAATAGAATTACTGCTCAGTGGGCACACAGCAATAACAGAATGCAACAGAATATATCTAATAGACAACAATGGATTATTAAAATCTTGGCAATATTATACAATAAGTTATAAAAACACTCCAGCTTTTCATATGGCAGGGTTACTAAGCAACCAACAAAATATATATATTTATCATTGTGTTTAAGATAAACTTGTAAATTCAACCTAAACTTTAATTTTTATTTTGTAAAAATTGAATATTTGACAAACTAAAATTCATGGGAAGTTTTAATATAGACAGAATTATCAATTAAAACATTCAAAGTGACATAGCATTTATTTACAAAAACTATAGATGCTCCCTTAACTTTGAAAATAATAATTGACAAAAACTCTGACTAGTCCTAGATAACTTTCTAAGTCATCATCATAAGTCATTTCTAATGAGCATTTGCAAAACCTGGGCATTTTCTTTTATTTCTTTTCAAAAGCCTAAAATTCAAACATTTCAAATAACAATAATCATTGGTGTATATTTTTTATTCTCACACATTAAAATATTATGTGAAAAATGATTGATGTCTATGAATGCAAATATATCTCCAAAACTCAGTGACTAATAAATAGCCTTACCAAATGTTTAAAGAGAAAAAAAAAAAAATAATGGTCAAAACTCTTAAATTTTTTAATACAAATTGAATATTCTTATATATCTTAACAGTATTTTTGCTTCCTCAAATATTTTCCAAAAACACCAGTTTTACTGGCAAATGGCATTTCTTAAACCGAACATATTATTTTCCTTCATAGTAGAACCGTAGGTGGGTTTCAAATTAATAAGTTTGATACATAAGATGATTGATTTTATTTTAAGAATAAAATTGCTAAGTCTGTCTTTGTTTAGGGGAATGTCTTTGATACTCATGATGCTTTAAACAGCTTAGCTTAAGAAAGAATAATCTGCTTTTCTATTGCTTTGTGTCAAGATTGACTGTTGCAACTATTTCCCAGCAGTCCACAAATTTACTGTATTTCATGAAAGTGTACTTTCCTGTATGCTTAAATTTATATTTCTTTCCAACCTTTTCACAATTGTACTTCTTCAGTTCACTGTACAATAAATGTTTGGGAAACCTGTTGTTTTCATCTCTCTAATAACTTTGAGTTCAATGGAATTTTAGTCATCATTCATGGGTTTCATTCACCCATTATTACAAAATTTATCTTACTCATAAGTGAGAGTGATTAATCTGCTTGAGAAACCTTATCTATAATAAACTGGAGTATAATCTTTGGCCCATGGGTTTTCAAATCTCCAGTTTCATGAGGAAATATTCATTCTTTATGTAAACAAAGTGGCTCAAATTTCTAAGTTAGTAGGTCCACCTAGATCTTCTTTAAATCAGATACATTTATCAAACTTTTCAGTCAATCCATTACCAAACAACTTTTTCATCACTGCATGATTGTAGCCTTTGTTTTCCAATTTTAGTTATTTAATCATAAAAACTCAATGCAACATACTATAGAGACACTTTTATATTTTCCAAAGCACCACTGCTAGAGTGCAGATGTTGCAAACATGTATTAAAATTTTATAAATAAGTAAAAGTACTACAAGTAACATCAAGTTAGATAATGCATGTGACTGATCTTAAAGTCATTGTAGATTATTGTCATAACGGCGATTTTCTCAGTGGCTTTTCCTTTGAGCCTTAGTTGTTTTGTTTATCTTCTTGAAGCCTGTCACTCTTACCATTGAATTCATAACAGCTAGAAGTATCATACTGAGAATAATTTAATCTCCAAAAACTTTCCTCAAAATTACAAATTACATTTTCCATCAAAATATCTCATCTAGAGATTTTTTTTCTAAATATATACATATATATACATATGTGTGTGTGTGTGTGTGTGTGTGTGTCTTTAGAACTAGTAGAGGAAAATTGTGTGTATATATTTAGTGGTGGGATCATTTAAAATAATATAGTTATACCTGGTGTGTGCATGTTAAAAATTTGTATATAGTAATTGACAACACATTTATTTGTGTAGATGCTCTATCTTTTACAACTCCCTAGGTTCTATAAATGCTATGTTGATATTTCAAAAACACATTTTTTTTCCTATGGGTTTCCCCAGAAAAAAAATCTTTCTAAGGGAAAGTTAAAGGGCAATAGTTGGCAGGTGCTACAAAGAAAGATAGGATATTCCCTTGCCAATGGAGATCAAAGTCAGAAGATCCTTTTCTCAAAAACATCCTTCTCTGCAATGGCTGAAATACATTTTATGGAATGTCTCCAGAAAATTATCTGGATTCATTTTGTAAATAGATAATAAAGTAGCTCTGAGGCATGACTGTAGAGATACCTAAGTATACAACTTTACAAGAAACAGTCAGTTGATAATGCTAGTTGAAAAGATGTGAGCAGCTGAATACTGTTAAGTAGGAGTAAACACCACAGGAATTGCACACACACAACACAAAACAAATGCACACAGAACACAGACATGCACAACTCATATCAAAAGGAGTGTTGCTTTGAATCAGTGAGAATCCTTGCTATTTTATAATACTGCCCTCACCCTTTCACACAATAACAGCCTAAAATGAAATATAT
>NW_006494613.1:10274994-10285442 GCF_000325575.1 Pteropus alecto
AACATTTTTATAAAGATTACTCAAGAAAAAAATGAGATATATAGAAAAGAACAAGAAAAATATAACAGATTAAAACAAGACACATGACAATATATGACTGGGACCTAAAATACAATTGTTAGGTAGTCAGGCATGAGCGACAGGAGCCAAGGCCCAGCTCTGTAACCACAGAAACTTCCCTTGAAGACCTTCCTTAAGGACCTCCCAGAAATATCTCCTTTTTATGATTATAAATTACCCCAAATCCTAGAGCACAAAAGCCATAAAAGCTGCTGGTCTAAACTAGCTACAAACACATGAGCAGAAAGTACTGCCCATAAATTCAGCTTCATTATACAATCATTATGTTTTCATGAATATGCTTGGAAGTTCATGAATATAATTATAACAGGCTAAATTCTGGGTAAGCACATGTGCAGTAGGCAAAAAGTTATATAGCAGCCAACTGTTAGTCAAGATGACCTCACATGCAGATCATCTAGGACCTCCCATAAACTGCTCAAATTTATACAGATCTTCCCATTTCTGCATTATTACAACTTTCCTGGCTGGAAACCGCCCCTCCCTCTGGGGCAGTACTTTGTTATCTCAATATCTCCTAAATTATACAGGGCTGCAGCCTTCCTTAGTGCAACCAGTCTTCTTCTAAAATGTACTTTCAATAAATACTACTTTTTCTCAATCTTGCCAACCTGTAATTCTTTACTGCGTCGGCAGAGAAAAACCGAGGAATAACACACAATGCCACTGTCCACCATACTCCACTATCAACCTCCTCTTCCTCTACACTGCTAGGGTGATGCCAGGTTTCATCTCACCCCACTAGTGGCACAATGAAAATAAAACCAAAGAGCTCAAAACAGATAGAAAATTGAACCGAAAATGACTGACAACAAAATAAAAAAGGATAAAATTAACTCGAGATGAATGAAATTTCCAAATTAAAAAAATCAGAGAATCAATGATGTTATTATAGTCAACATAAAGCAAAACATCACAAATAAAAAGATGGTGAAGGACATAAAGATAAAAACTAAGACATACAAGCAAAATTAAATGAAATTGAAAAAAGCTAAAATAAAAAAATTAGGGAGAAATTAACAGGTGTACCAACAAGAGCCAGAATCAGTATAATCAATTGTCCAATGAAACAAGACATTTCCAAAATTCAAATATATAATCTGAGAAATCTGTCTAGAAATAAAAGATGACTTGAATATATATGAAAATGTGTTACAGTATCCTTGGGGAAAATGTTCATACAAAATTATCGTCAAAAACTTATTGTTTGTTAAGACTATTTTAAAGGTTTTTTTTTCCTCTATATAAATATTCACTGTAATCTTAATTATTTGTTATTACAGTCATTTTATATATGAGAAAACTTGGACACAGAGAGAATAGGGAATTTTCCTAAGCTCACACAGATAAAAATTGACAGTCATGATTCAATTAAGGAAGTTTATAAATTGTAGCATGAACAGACATATAGAATTGGAATAAAGAAAACAAAATAAAACAAAACTACTAATTATTGCATAAAATACCACAATCTGACCTATAAATAAATGTAATTGGACTAATTCAGTTAGAAATATTTTTTAAAGCCATGATCATATCACATGATATAACCAAACTGTATTCTAAGATATTTTTAAAAAAATGGGCAGAAGTACACAAGGAAAAAGATAAGCAGAAAAACAAGATTACATTGTATTAATATCACACAAGAATGAAGTCAGGATCATTAAATAACATAAATAAATAAAATACAAACTGTATAATAAAGATCTCTTTATTGTGAAAAATAAATGAGTCAAGCAATACATTATCATAATTCATAAATTAGAGGTGTTATTTCTGGTCTAGTGGTTATCTGATTTCAGACAAGTTATTTTACTAGAATAATTTTAAAAATTTGAAAAAATATACAAAATTAACATTTTTTGAAAGTTTTTGAGAGCTAACAAGCATTGAGTAATGGGTAGTAAAAAAAAATAAGCATTGAGCATTTTGGTCAACTTTTCCCTCCAAGGCCTATTCTTAAATGGACATTGAAATGTTAGAAGCTAAGGGGTCATTTTGACAGACTCCTGGGGCTGGGGAGCACAACTTGAAATTCAGAGACTGACAAGGAGAAAAGACTTGGGTAACAGCTCCAGAATTTTGTTGAAACACAGAGGCGATAAATCTGAAAGTAAAATAGACTAGCCATCACAGCACTGAAACTTAGTTTTAACTTTTCTCAATCTTTTACTATATTAAGATAACTTATCATTTCTAGAGCACTTAAGCCAGGTGTAGTTTAGAAGCAAAAATATAACTTCTGTAAAGACTGCACAGAATTACATATAATTTCTAAAATATTTCATATTCAATCTCTTTTACTAAGAAATATATAAAAAAGAAAGTTGGCGTTAGAAACAATGAAATGTGACTAAAAACTAGAAGAAAACTCAGATCTTTAAAGCTGTTCTTTATGATAGACTTTAAAATGATTATAATTAATATTTCAAGAGATTAAAAGACAATATGGAGAATTTTGGCAGGGTATTTTAGAATATATAAGTTAATACCAAATAAAATTTTTGAGATAAAAAGAAACACAAAAATTTATAACCTCTCTGTGGTCACAGTTAAATAACTAATCCATCAAAAATAAATATAAGAAAATATCTAGACAGAAGCACAAAAAAGAATTATAGAAAATACAGAAAAATAAAATACAGAAGAGGATAAAAAGACCTTACATATTTATAATTAGTGATTTTTGAGATAGAGAAGAACATAGACAGAGGTCAGGAGCAATATTGACTAAATAAAATGACTAAAAAATTCCAAGAAATTAAGCCATGGATTCAAGAATCACTATAAAATCAACAGTATGCATTATTCCACATGTACTAAAATTAATAAATAAATAAATCAAATAGATTTTTAAAAGGTTCAACAGAGAAATAGCATTATGCTCAAAGCAAAAAAAAAAAAAATTTAAAAATTACTTCTCAAATGGAAAATATATAACAGAATCTCACCTATCTGGGAATCTGCCTGGTGCCAAAGCTGCTATCTGAGGGGGCTTTGGTAAAAATCTTTGGAGAAAAAGCTGAGAAATGAAATGTTTCAGGGAATAACAGCTTTGAAAAGTTCTAATGTATTTGTGGATATGTATAAAGCAAAAAGCATACCCAGGACTATGTTTATTTTCAGGAAAACATGAAAAATCTCTAAGCTCTCACATCTTCTGACTTTGGGAACTGTACAAACAGGAAGTACAGAATAAGATACTGTTTTAATCTGTGTGAATAAGTGATGGCATGCAACACACAGAATACCTCTGCAAAAACCAGGAGAACTTTTTAGTCATAGGTTATTAAAAAATTTTCTGTCCAATCATTATCTGACCAATGAGCTAATGGGACAGAGATTTCTATGGGCATAGGACAAAAAAATAAAGACTTTATAAAATTAGTTTTAAAAATTCACTAAACAAACAATAATTATAATAGCAGCAAAAACAAAAATCTCAAGAAGAGATAATTTGATTTCCAGAGTTGACACATTACAATATTCGAAACGTCTCATTTTTAACAAAAAGAAATTATGGTATATACAAAATAACAATACTATATATCTCATACAAAGGAAAAAATGTAATTGACAGTAACTACCCCTGAGAAATCCAAGAAGTTGGAATTACTAAAAATAACTTTAAATCAGATATTTAAATATGTTTAAAAAGCTGAGGGAAATCCTATCTAAAGAACTAAAGAAAATTATGAAAATAGTATCTCATGAAATAGAAAAATCTCAATAAAAAACATAGAAATTATGAAATAAATTCAAATCAATATTTGAATTAAAAAATACCCAAACTGAAATATATACTTCACTAGGAGAGTTCAAAAGTAGATTTAAGCATCAGAACAAAGAATTAGCAAACTTGAACATAGGTTGATTCAGGTGGAAGAACAGATAGAAAAATGAATCAAGCATACAAACGTAAACATAATTGTAGTACAAGAAGAAAAAAAAAGGAAAAAAAGGGTGGCAAGACATTTGAAGAAATAATGGCTAAAAGCTTTCAAATTTGATAATATAAAACTCAACACACTCAAAGTAGGTTCAACTCAGAGATCCATAGCAAGATATATTAGAATTAAAGTGCCAAAAACCAAGAATGAAGAAATGAGTGAGCAGACATTTTCACAAGAAATGGTAGAAGAGTTCTTCAACCTAAATGATAGAACAGAAATTAACACATATCCATACAAATAAGTAAACACTAATAAAAGTAACAATCTTAGTCAACATAAAAACAGTATTTATGGATTTATCCGTAACTTT
This sequence comes from Pteropus alecto, assembly GCF_000325575.1. Classification (NCBI taxonomy): domain Eukaryota; kingdom Metazoa; phylum Chordata; class Mammalia; order Chiroptera; family Pteropodidae; genus Pteropus; species Pteropus alecto. The sequence continues at coordinate 10,279,342 of NW_006494613.1, forward strand.
CCTCTTTTCCTAACTAAAAGACAACAATAATTATAAAGCTATATTGATAGACACATAATGTATAAAAATATAATTTGTGATAATAACAGCATAGAAGGGAGGGGGGAAGAAGATATACAGAAGGAAAGTTTTTGTTTATTATTGAAATTAAAGGTATTCAAATTCAATTGTTTTATATATGAAGCTAATTACACTCTCAAGGCAACAGCTAAGAATATAACAAAATCTATATAGTAAAATAAATAACAAAATAATTAAAATGATATGGTAGAAAAAACTATTTTTATCATAAAACAAGGCAGGAATAGAGGAATTGAAAAAGAAAAATATATTAAAAATTGGAAAATAACAAAAAAGTAGAAGTAAACCCTTCTTTATTAATTTAATTGTAAGGGAATAGATTAAAATCTCCAATTAAAATTCAGGGATTGACAGATGGATTAAAATAAAGCAATCCAACTCTATGCTGTCTATGTGAGACACATGTTAGATACACACACAAAAAAAAATGAATAGGCTGAATTAACAAAAGAAGTAATATCTCAAATCAATAATCTAAAATTTTATCATAAGAAACTAGAAAAATACAAACAAGCTAAATGCAAAGTAATCAGAAAGAGAAAATGATATTATTCTAAAAATAAATAAATTATTAAATAGGAAGCAATGAAACAATTTAATGAAACAGAGTCATGGGTTTTTCAAGGATTTACAAAATTGAAAAATCTTTAGCTCGACTGATAAAAAAAAAATGAGAGAAGACTTCAATTATTAAAATTAAGAGAGAAAGCAGGAACATCAATACCCACCTTATGGAAATATGAAGGATTATAAGAGATTATTATGAGCAATTATGTTCCATAAACTAGATAACCTAGATGAAACAGAAAAATTCCTAAACACACTGACTGCCAAAACTGACTTAAAAAGAAACAGAAAATCTGAAAAGACCTATAACAAGTTAAGAGATTGAGTCAGCAATCAATAAAACTTCTAACAATGAAAACTCCAGAAGATGGCTTTGTTGTTTAATTGTACAAAACATATACAAAGGAGGATTAATACCAATCTAATATTTCTCAAAGTTTTCAAAAAATAGCAAGAGGAAGAAAAAGTTCCTAATCATTCTATGAAGACAGTATTACTCTGATGCCGGTTTGATAAATACATCACAAGAAAACTGTTTATCAATAATTCTTATAAATATTGGTACAAAAACGTAAACAAGATATGTTATAGAAAATTAAATTCAGCAGCATTTTAAATTATTATATAACATGACCAAGTGGCATTTATCCCAGGAATGCAAAGTTAGTTCAATATGTACAAATCAATAACTGTAATATACAATCTTAATACAGAAAAAAAAAGGACATGTGATCATCTCATTTGACCTAATCTAAAACCTTCTCATTATAAAATCACTTTTAGAATAGAAAGTAATTTGCATAACCTGATTAAGAGCATCTATTAAAAATGTACAGTTAACATTATATTTAATGGTGCTAGACTAAAAAGTTTCCCAAGACTGGATTTAAAACAAGAATGTTACCCTGGACACTTCTATTAATTTTCAAACTAGAATTTTTAGTTAGTAAGAAGGCAAGGAAAAGAAAGAATAGGCATCGTTCAGATTTGAAAGGAAGAAGAAAACATATTTCTATTCAAGCTGAAAAAATCTTATGTAGAGAGAACCCTAATAAATCTCCAAAACAGTATTGTAGCCAACAAATGTGTTCAGCAAATGAGTTCAGGATAAAAGAACAACATACAGAAACTCATTTATATTTCTATACAGTATCAATGTGTGTTTCAAAATAAAATTAGGAAAATTTTATTTATAATAACATTAAAAAGAATACTTGGTAATAAATATAACCAAGGGAGTGCATGACTTGTACATTGACAGTTATAATAAACCGTTAAAAGAAATTAATGATCTAAAAATGGACAAACAATACTGTATTCATGGACTGATAAAAATATTGTTAAGATAGTATACTTCCAAGTTGCTTCACATTTTATATATAATTCCTATTAAAATCCCAGCTGCCTATTTTTTACAAATATTATCAGCTGATCCTAAAATTCACATGGAATTTCAAGGGATCCCAAAGAGCCAATACCATCTTGAAATAGAACAGAGTTGGAAGACTTACAATTCTCAACTTCAAAACTTACAAAACTACAGTAATCAAAACTGTGTGGGGTGACATAGAGATAGACATATTGATTGATAGAACAGAATTCAGGATTCAGGAATAAATTTATAGCTCTCTGGTAAATTGCTTTTTGCCTAGGGATTCAAAACTATTCAATTGGGAAACAGACTTTTCATTAGTACTACTGTGACAACTGGATATTCACATATCAAAGTAAGAAAGATGAACTCCTGCTTTATAGCACATAGAAAAAATAAGTCAAAATAATCAAATACCTAAGTGTAAGAGCTGAAACTGTACAATTTATAGACATAAACATAGGTGTAAATCTTTATGATCTTGGATTAGGCAATTGTTTCTTGAGTATTAAAACAAAAGCACAAGGAACAACAAAAAAAATTGGTAAGATTAAGATTAACATTAAGATTAACATTTTTTTGTGTGTCAAAGGACACTAATGAGAACATCAAAAGACAGACTTCAGATTAAGAGAAAATATTTTAAAAGCATATATCAGGTAAGAATCTAGTATCTAGAGTATATAAGAAAATTCTTAAAACTTGATGAAAAGATAACTCATTTAACAAATGTGCATAGGACTTGAACAGACATTTATCCTAAGAAGATATACAACTGGTCAGCGAGCACATGAAAAAATACTCAACATCATTATTCACTGGGAAAATGCAAATCAGAACCACAATAAAATACCACTTCACATCTACTAATTCTACTATAATATTTAAAATTAAAAAAAGGAAAATAATATTGGACTAGATGTAGAGAAATTGGAATCCTCATATTCTGTTAATAAAGATATAAAATGATACAGCCATTTTGATAAGTCTAGCTATTCTTCATATAATTAAACATGGAGTAAGCATATGAGCCAATATTTTCACTCTGAGGTATATATCCAAGAGAATTAAAAACATAGGTTCACACACACAAAAAAGTACTATAAATGTTCATAGAAGCATTAATTATAATAGAGAAGTGGAGAAGTCCATATGTCTATCAATTGATGTTAATGGATAAACAAAATACGATGTATTCATACGATAGGCTATTCAGACATAAAATGGAATAAATAATACATGATACAAATGTACCTTCAAATCTTTATGCTTTTGAAAAAAGCCAGATACAAACGGCCACATATTATATGATTCCATTTATATAAAATGTCTAGGATAGGCAAAACTATAGAGTCAAAAAATATATTAGTGATTACTAGGGGACAGGAGAAGAGGGAACTTATGATTGTTAACAGGTCTGGGGTTTCTATTTTGGGTTTCGGAAATATTCTTAAATTAGAGTGATAATTGCATAATATGAACATGCAAAACTCTCTAAGTGGTATAATTTAAAAACTGATAAAATGGTAAATTTTATGTTAAATAAATTTTATCTCAAAGGCTTTTTATAAACAGAGGAAAAGTCTTTAAATTAAAGGTAAATTAACTAGGTTTTCTTTTTTATTAAATTTATTGAGGTGACATTTATGTAGGTTTCGAGAGTTCAATTAAATGCTATGTTATATACGTATTGCATTTTGTGTTCACTAAAGTGAAATTTCTTTCCATCACCATATATTTGACCTCCTTTACCCTGATATACCTCCCCTTACCTGACCTTCTCTCTGATAATCACTGAACTGTTGTCTGTTTATGAGTTTCTGTTTGTTTATCCTGTTTGTTTGTTGCTTTCAGTTTTATATTCCACATATAAGTGAAAATCCATGGTCAGTGATCATTCTCTAAAAGAAGTACTAGAGGATTTCTTCAGACTGTAAGAAAACAATTTCAGATTGAAACCTTAAACTATAGAAAGAAAAGAAGATCTCAATAGGGAATAAATATGTGGACAAATATGAATGATACTACTTAAAACAAATAAAATAAAAATAACTTGTGTGCTGTGTAAGTAATATAAAAGTAAAAAAAAAATGACACACACACACGCAAAAGAACCAAAGCCAGAGTTGGGGTAAAATAAAATTAGTTTATTAAATTGCTTTAACGTTTTAAATTAAGATAAATGATTTAAGTACTAATTAAAAATAGACTGTAATTAGTCTATTACATATTCAAACATCTGGTGTGACCATTTAAAAACCATGCAAGAATGTAAAATTAAAACTGTAATTTAAAAGACTAAGGGAATTACATATGCTTAATTATGCAAAAAATAGAATAAAAGAGAATTAAAGAACAGTTAGTAGACAACAAAAAAATAAATCAAAACCTCATAGGTATAAGCCAAACTATATCAGAAATTATATTGCATGTAAATGGGCTATATTCTAATTGAAGGCAGAGATAATTAATCATGATAAAATAGCATAATACAGCTCTATGTTGTTTGTACTCGAAACACTTTCAATATAAACTTACAGAAATATTAAATGTAAAAATATGAAAGAATATATATCATAAAAATACTAATTCTAAAATAGTTGTGTAACTCTTAACATCAGACAAATTAGAACTTAAGGCAAAAAAATATTTTAGAGAGAAAGAGAGTGCTTTATAATAATTAAACATCAATGCAATTCAGAAGATGAAGCAATTCGAAATTTGAATGTACTTAATATAATTTTAAAATCTATAAATCAAACTTTGACAAAATTAAAAAGAAATAGACAAACACACATTTTACTAACTAATAAAAAATATCATGAGAGCACCTTGGTGTTGTACTCTTTATGATCCCGAATGTGTATGGGATCTATGATTTGCTTCTAATCATTAGAATATGGTAATAGTAATGAATGTCACCCTTTTGATGAAGTTATGTGTATGTCAGAGGCAAAAGAGACACTACTCCCTTGGTAAGGGTATATTATAATCAATGATAATTGAATGTTAGTAATATGATTATTATATAAGACTATCTTAGAAGACAAATCATGGGATTCTTTAAGTGTTTGAAGAAGTAAGCTGCTATATTGTGTAAGGTCACATATCAGAGCTGTGAGTGTGTCTTCAAGCTGCTTAGAAAGTCCTTCAGCTGAAATCCAGCAAGAAAACAATGTTATTAGTTCTGCAAGGATAGGGAAATTAATTCTAACAACCATCTGAGCTTGTAGGGTATCCTTTTCCAGTCAAGACTCTAGGTGAAAATACAGCCCAACCAACACTTTCTTTGCAGCCCTGTTGACCCTGAGTAGCAAATCCAGACAAGCTCTGCCCCGACTTCTAATTTACAAAAACTGTAAGATAAAAAAAAAAGTGTTTTTTTTTTAAGTCTTAAGCTGCTGAATGTGTGATAATTTGTTACAATGTGATAGAAAATTAATATAATCGCTTTAGAAAATATATTTCCTGATCTTGACATGTAGGCACTCAATGTCAATTTAATTATGTTTTATTTTCTATTTTTCATTATATGCAAGTCATATAGTTATAATTTAAATAAAAAAATAAACCTTCAAGTCTAAAATATGCACATCACAGCACATAGAAAGATAGATACATGGAAGAGAAAGAAGGAAAAGAATGAATAAAGCAAGGAAAATAAATACATTTAATGTTATTTAATGTTATTTAAAAAGTATCCTGTCACTACTTCACTAAATGCTAATGATCCATGCATTCAAAAACTATAGTGATATGTTATTCTCTTTTTAGTTTATAAAGACCATGACAACTTTCTGGGTTTATTTCCTGTTCTTTAAAATAGCTTCCCTTACACCTGCCATACTAATTGTATTTTAACACCTTGACTGTGTTAAATGTGTTTTCTCATAGGGCCATTGTATCTCTTCTTGTTGGAATGGCTGTTTCCAGCTTCATGGCACTCAAATCTCAGATTAAGTCACCATCTCAGAACTTTCTCCTCTCCTTATTCAAGTTAGTCTTAAAATCAGTCTATTATGTCATTCTATATAAGATCTCCACATAGATGTTTTTCTTTAGTTTTGTATGATTTCCTAAT
>NW_006494613.1:10285480-10286624 GCF_000325575.1 Pteropus alecto
CACCCCATTATACCCCAATATCTAAGTCTATCTAACTCTGGTTCATAATAGGTGCTCAGTAAATGATGTACAAATTGATAAATTTAAAAAATATTTTATAGTTTTATTTTTCCTTTGAACTAGGCCCTTCTTAGTGCAGTTTTAAAGGACAAGTTTATATTCAGATTGATAAACGTTTCTCATTATACTGCCTTTGGTTTTATACCCTCAAGTTTTCATGCTACTTTTATTATAAATAACCTCAGAGTAGCACTCAAAAAACCATTACTATATTTAAAGTTTGTTTTTTACTTTAAAAATCTCTAAAATTTTAGCTTTATGATTATTATGGACACTGCTCAAAAAGTGTTTTCAAATGTATTAGACCAGAACCCATTTTTGTGAAAATTGACTAAGAAATTGGTATGTTTGATTCTACTATATTATTAATTTATTTTCTTGTTATTTGATTGTAGTTCATAAAGTGTTTTTATTTATTGCATTTATTGCTAACATCATGTACACTCTGGTACTGAATTAATTATTTGTTCATTTTTTATCCTAGTGAACTTCATGTGAGTATAAAATATTCATTTGATCTTGTTCAAGTAAATTATGATTTTCCACAGGGTTATTTTTTACATTATGTCCTCTGTGGTGCTTGCATATTTGTTTTAGAATTATTTTTAGGATATGAGCTGTGAATTATTGTTGTTTCATGCATCAAATGATCTTATCTGTGTCACACTGAAAATGTAAATATAAATTCCTATCATGAAATGTATTCAAATGATTCTTATAAACACCCAAAGATTGAAATTGTATTTGAATTAATACAAATACTCTCCTAGTATCACAAACAAAAGGCATAATAATTGATAGGACTTATCTTTCTAACTGAAAATTTGACATACTTATATTAATAGACCAATAATATTTGACATGGCCCAATGATAATGCATGCATTTGCATTATTCTAAAATAAAAAAAAAATAAAAAAAAAAACGTTTATTAGTTTTGAAGTTTCAAAGTGTTTAAATTACTATGCTAGACCATAGTATTTTATGCAATCCATGAATAATGCTTTTCCATGAAACTTTGCCAAAATCTCAGAAAAAAAGATACTATTACTACTCTGTTCTCAGGATGTGGATCTTGTTTGGAT
>NW_006494613.1:10286653-10308896 GCF_000325575.1 Pteropus alecto
TCCCTACACCGTGAGGAGACAGAAGTTAAAAACTGGCCCATGACCCAATTATCTCTCAGTACTGGGGATTCAGGGGGAAGAGCAGGAGAGTTTTGGTCTAATTTCCTTCTAAATAGATAACTAGCACTTCTGAGAAGTAATCTAGTGATATGTAAGAAGGAATCCTTTTGTAGGTAATGCTTTTAGTTCTGGTTGAGCATTGATTATTGTAAAAAAAAAAAAAACTAGGATATATTAATTTATGACATATTACTCCCTGGAAAATATGACAAGCTATGCTACTATTTGACATAAAAGATGGAAATTTTTATAACCTAAATATTATTTCTCATACTCCGCTCTAGAGATGATTGTTTAGTGTGGGAACACAAGTCTTTGGTATCTGCTCTATCATAATCTCTCTGCTTTTCTTCTGCCTTTTAATTACTTGTCTTCTTGAAATTATTAGTAAAATTTTATATTAAGATATCTGATTCAAGTGAATCTGGTTTTACAATATTATTCATTACGTTAACGCACTCAGTTTTAACCCCTAGAAACCTTAGCAGGAATCCAGAGGAATCAAGTTATCGTACAGTAGCAGTCATAATTTGAAAACTTTCTTATCCATTCTAAGGGGAAAGAAAGGTGAAGATAGATACTACAGTCTAAATTAGGGGTCACCAGGCCATGGACTGGCACTGGTCCATGGCTTGTTAGGAAACTGGTCACACATCAGGAGGTGAGCAGTGGGGGAGTCAGCTAAGATTCTGTATTTGCAGCCGTTCCCCAGTGCTAGCATCAGTCTCAGCTCCACCTCATCCATTCTCATAGGAGCACCAGGCCCTGCTGGGAACTGAAGGTCTAAATCATCTCACAATAGGTTTTCTTGCTTGCTTTCTTCTTTCTTTCCTACAAATTTTAGAATTCTAGCTGTGTTAGTGTGTAAGTAACAAGTAAAAACTCACATTATAAACATTTTCATCATCAAATTCCTCCCCAGAGATGTTTACTACATATATGAAATCTTTCTAAGCATTTTACACACATGCACATACGCACATAGAGTAAATATGTTGCTTTGTTTATGTCATTGGGTCACAGTTTATATTTTATACTTATGATTTAATTAATTTCTAATTAATTTTTCATTACTTACCAAAACATATCAGAAATCTCTCTCATTCTATCACTCACATTCTCTTTCTCATTATCACTTTTCCCTTCACACTTTGTCAGCATGCAGTGTATTTCATAGAACACTGTAATGCTAAACCATCTTTTATTTAATAGTGCTCAAATTATTGAAATTTAAGGTGTTTATAATTTTCCTGTATAACAAAAAAAAGCTACAGTAAATATTACTGTGAGTATAAACCTGTTCTTACAACACATTATTAGAAAGGTAATTCCCTCAAAATTATGCACAAAATATCTGCTTTTGTTATAATTTTCGTCTCTTTTATTTCTACACTATTCTGTGTGTGTGTGTGTGTGTGTGTACATATATATACAGAATAGTAGTCATTTTTTATTTTTTTATTTTTAGTTTATATCTTTTCCCATTGGAATACTAAGGTTTTTATTTTTTGTCTTGTAGAATACTAAGCCATTCTTGTTATTTATGTATCAGATTTGTCAATCACTCAATTGTTGTATACCTTTGCATAAGGTGTATTTAATTTTACATAATTTATTAAATATTATGTATTCAAATATATCTATTTTTCTTGGTAGTCTCTTGAATTTTTCATCTGCTTAGGAAGATATTTTCTACTTAAATATTTTAATATCCTCTTCTGTTTTCTTCACTGACTTCTATAATTATATTTTTTATATTTTAATCAACCTAAAATTATTTTGTGGATGACTCTGGAATTTGGTTTAATTTTATTTTTTATTTTAATAAGTTGTCAAGTACTTTATCACTATGTATTTATTAGTCTATCCATTAGCTATTTATTAAAAATGTTGCTTAACTGTTGGTGGAATTGTAAATTGGTGTAACCACTATGAAAAAAAGTACAGAGAGTCCTCAAAAAATTAAAAAAATAGAACTATCTTACAACCTAGCAATTTCACTTCTGGGTATTTATCCAAAGGAAATAAAAACACAAGTTAAAAAATATGTCAGACAGAGAAAGACAAGTACCATGTGATTTCACTTATATGTAAAATCTAAAACAGACTAACAACTAAAATGAAACAAATACAGACTCGTAAAAACAAAGAACAAACTGATGGTTGCCAGAGGGGAGGGCATGGAGAGAATGAATGAAAAAGTGAATAGGAATAAGAGGTACAAACATTCAGTTATAAAATAAATAAGCACAGAAATGTGTACAGCACAGGAAAATAGTCAATATTGTAATAACTTTACATGGTGACATTTGCTTACTAGACTTATAAATGTTGAGTTGCTATGTTGTACACATGAAAATAATATAAAATGGTGTGCTTACAGTGCTTTAAAAAATTAAAAATAAGAAACAGTTGACCCCACCCCCCACAAAATGCCACCTATGTCATACATTTAATTCCTATGTGTCATGTATGCGTTTGGTTATGCTCACTTATCCTTATTCCTCGATCTCTTATAAGATCTATATTTTTAATTGCTATTGCTTTATAAAATGTTTCAATATGCTTGAAAGCCAATCACATCTGTTGCTCTTTATTTAAAAATAAAACAATTAGGATGTTTTGCAGGCTTGTGAATATTTTTTAAAATTCTGATTTATTTTGTATACATATTTATGTTCTCTTTTTAGAAGTTTTGAAAAAGGATATCTTTACTATATTATCGAATTCTATTACATATACTACTCCTATATATGACTTTTTTATATTTCAGCCAAATTTCACTGTTTCATTCAGTTAGTGTTTTATTTATTTCTTATTACTTTTATTTTAGGCACTTGAGAATTTTAAACATTTAGAATATTAGTTGTTTTTATTAATGTGGCTAATTAGCTAGTTATTCTATTTCATTTTGCAAGTTATTTATTGCTGGTGTATATTAAGTAAATCATTATTTTATAAATTTACCTTGCAGTTGATTATTTTGTGGATTTTATTTTTCTGAATATATCAAACTTTGATTTAAACTCACATATTAACTTGCGTACCACCTGGCAAAATCACAGTATTTTGTGCAAGCATGCCTTTGTTTACTGGAATTTTAGACTGAAGAAAAATCTTGAATGAAATTATTAAGGTCTGATAATGTGCATTACCTAATCTATAACTGTAACTAAACTAGTTAGGAAGGACTATTAATAAAATTAACATTTTGCTTCTGTGTTTTTGTTCACAGTTATTGAACTACCTCAAGTATTTTTCATGCACCTTCCATACCAATCCAAACTTATGCTCTCCAAAATATTGTCTCTATTCTTGTGAATAATGTTACTTTCCAGCTGTTTCCATCTTCCTGGTTGGCTTTAAAACTAAGAGAGTATCTCTAAATTATCACAGCCCCGTGCTCTTAGGAATAGAACTAGAAGAGCTATTTACTCCTCTAAGCAGAGTTATTTGTTCAGTTTTACTAACATAGGTAATTTAAAAATCTGTCAATAATGACTAAAATATTTTGATACATTTCTAGAATCAACAGTGTAATTTTCTAGCATTATTAGTTAAATGAGAGGATAAAGATGTCAGATTTTACAAATGGAATCAAAATAATTTATGATTCTGACATGTTTAAAAGACCTCTATTCAAATTTTTAATTTTTGGAAATAAAAATTTTAATTGATATAAATATTAACCTTTGAAAATATGTGTATTGAGACCACAATTGGAAGACAACTATTTAAAATAAAATAATTAGCTAATTAGCTACATAACTTTTCTCTCTATCTTTTAAACACAATATGAGGTTCTCATGTTCCTGCCCAGTCAATAATCCCTATGTAAAGCTAACAGCTATTCCGATTTTTATGAAAATAGAATAATTTTACCTGAACTTAAGCTTCATACAAATGGAATCATGCACTATATAGTATTTTATATGGTTTTTTTTTTTCACTTATCATTATACTTTTGTCTGTTTTAATCTGGGTTTTTAAGCATAGCAGTAGTTCAGTATTACTGCTAGTTAGCAGTCTATGTAAATATAACACATTTTATCTATTCTACTGTTGATAGACATTTGATTGTTTCTAATTTTTAACAATTATGATTAACTAATGTATGGATATGTGTGTACATTTATTAAGTAGTTTATAGAATAATTTTATTAATATCTGTGTATTTTCTATATGTAAGCTACACTAAAATAAATTGTTAAAAATATATTCAGATAGAATGAGAAAGTGTAAAATTCAAAATTTAAGCTTATTATATTTAAGAAGTATAAACCTTTATTTCTTTGAGGTTCTAAGATGCAAAATTCATCAACTTATCACCAGAGATACCATGAATTTATTTCTTTACATCACATAAATATTGTTAAAGTATCATTCCTTGCAATTTTGCTCAGTTAAAAGCAGTTATAGCTTTCTATAAATATATTTAAATGCATAAATGAATGAATAAGAAAAGAATAAAGCTATTGGAAAGAAATTGGCATAATACATATTTTCTTTAAATATTACAATTATTTAAATATAATTTTAAAATTATATTAACAAAATGTGTAAACGTATATAATAAAAGTTGTAAATAATGTGATGACTTAAGGCTTACCATAATGGCCATTCATTATAAAATTGATCTACCAGGCTTATAAGGTCTCTTGTAGTGGTAATTACTTCTGTTAAAAGAACTTTCTCATAATAAAAAATAAGAATAGTGGTTTAAGAAACTATCATAGTTGATTCTAAATAATTTGGGGAATGACAAATAATAATTTCTTAATAGTTACCTAATTTAAATTAAAATAATTTAAATGTATTTGCCAAATGACTTAAATTATTATTTTCTAATAACTACATAATTTATTTTATTCCTGAAATAACACTGGGCAGTAGATATTTTTATTATTATTATTCTTAAGGCAAATAAATAAATTGAAGTTAGAAATGCTAAGTACCTTGTTTATGGCCTCCAGCAAGTGAATGATAGGATTGGACAATTTTAGTTCAAAACTCATAATCTATTTGACTATAATATTCTGCCTCTGAATTGTTGTCCTAAACTATGGCTTCAAAACACTTCCAGAACTTTAGATATGGTCATATCCATGACTCAACACTATGTCACATTCCCAATTTCCAAACCTTTTATTGCAGTCATCATCTTTCATATTAACAGTGTCCTCCAACTTCCCTGCCTGTATCTAAATTTAGTCTTTTTTTTAGGCACTGGAGATGAAGAAAATCATAGGCTCATTTGTGAACTAATTCCTGTCTTCTTCCCACATGTTCACAAAATTAAGAGATGCATTTTAAGAAAAAGTATAATACATTCCACTGGCATTGTTGGTATACTAATAAGAAAAATGAGATTATTTATTTTAATTTAACCAATCTACAAAGCCCCAGAATGATGTGTAAGACATTATGCTAAGTAGTACAAAAATAAAAAGACAATTACAAAAGCATTCTTGTCTTCAAGAAGTTTGTGATCATATGGAGAATGGATATATAAGTAATAAAGGGAATAACAGGAGACCTAAGAGAGGTACAATATGAAAGGATGCAAGATATCAATTGCTCCCAGTGTGTGGGTGTGGGTAGAGCAAAGATGTCAGCAGATGATCATTGAAAAATTGGAAAAGTTGCTTTATAATTTTTACTAAAGGCAAATGCTAAAAATGCTAGTGTCACTTTATAGCTATTTTTCCCATAATCAGGGGTGAAATCCTCTACTACATATTGTCTAATATAGTATTTCACAGAACCATACACTGGGACACTGAGGACAAGATTAGAGTAGAAGCCATTTATTTGGGATATAATCCCAGGCAATACTGATGGAGGTTGGGAAAGTTAGATTAGAAAGAGAGCAAAGTCCCAAAAGAGTACATTTTCAAGCAAGTTGCCAATGTGGGAAAATAAAGCTTAATTTCACAACCATGAAGAAATAGAGTAGAATATGTTTTGAGTTATCCCACTAAGGCAAGGAAGCTAATATATTTATTAATCAAATCAATGTCTGTTCTTTGCTGAGGGCTGCTTCTGGAAACATTAACTCTCTGATAATTTCTGCTTGGTCTGCCCAAAGCCTGAGTAAGCTGAAGAAAGCTTACCAAGTGTCTCTTTCAGTAGTGATAGGTCAAAATGTAATACCCTTTCCTTTACTTTAGGAATGATAGTTCAGTGTAATGCATTCCAACCGACTGATAAATCTCGCCAATGTAATAAACCCCTGAATATTTGTCAGATGTTTCTCTCACCCTCTGATGTCTATATGTTTAATCATGATATCTAGCTAGAGGAGAGTCTACTGCCTATTTGTCAGGTCTGTTCAACATGATATCATCAACATAGTAACCTAATATGAGGTTCTTCAGAACTTTCCAGACAATAAATATCCCTTCACACTTCATTGTGTCAGAAAGCAGGAGATAATAAAGACCTGGCAAAACTGTGTATACTATTATCCATCCAAGTACATGATAACCGCTTCTGATGTTCATGTCTGATGAAGATTAAAGAGGATATATTTCCTGGATCAAAAATATCACAGTAAAAGTCAATGGTTAAGAACTGGCTTATGTTTGGAAACTTAGTGAGTAATTGTTATTTTTTCTCATAGTAAATTATATCAGTCTTAAATCCTTGCTTCTGGCCTTTTTAAGTCATAGAAGTCAAGAAATGTTCTTACTGTCTGAATATTTATTTTGTCCCTTGGCACACCATGCTATGTTAACTATCACTACAGATATTTCCCAATGACTCTACCCGTCTTGCTGCCTGTTAATGATAATTATTTTTACCTTACATCTGAGTTCATGCCATCAAGTAACCTGTTATTTTATTTTATTTTAAATTTTTTATGTATTTTTAAATGACCTGTCATTTTAGAATTCTACCACTATACTCCCAGTTATATTAACCCTGATCTACAGAAGACAGATACCTTTGAATTCTTTATCATTGATGTAAAGAAGATTCTCTGAACTTACACAGATTCTCTCTCTGACCAACCCTAATCAGGCTTCTCTGAGCCCTCTACTCTACTAGACCACAGCTTTGGCCGCTGTCTTGTCCTTGACCTGTCCAGCCGAATCTTAGCAAAGAATCTTTCTAAATCATTCTCTTGCCCTTGACATCTAATCACATTGGCCTTCCTTCAGCAAGAATTATGCTTTGATTTAGTAAAATCTTACTACCCTTATGTCTCTTCTTAGTAATTTTCTATCCTGCTCTTTGGCTGTAAATCCTCAACTGTTTTTGCTATATTTGAAATTGAGCTTAATTTGATACTGAAATCTCTTTTCTCTATTACAATAGTTATTGAATAAAATTTGTATTTAATGCTTTAACATCCAGCTCTGTTTCTCTTTACAGGTTTTTTTCCTGTGGAATACTCAAGTGATAGATTATTTAGTGTTATCTAAAAAATATTCTACTTTTTGAATATTTTGATCTTCCATCAGTCTTTTTTGTTCAAGACAGATCCAAATTTTCCACCAGTGTACAATAGGCCATATGTTTCAAATTTCTAGAAATTATTTCATAAAAATATTAAGACTCATTTCAAGCTTTCTAAATTACGAGTCCACATATCAAAAACTAGCCATTATCCAGCTTTATATTCTATATCCTAACTCCAATTCAAGACCATAGGATTTGTTTCCAGGCATTCCTTCCTTTTTTTTTTTTTTTTGCTAGGACATATTAGCTAGATCCTAAAGATGCTTTAAGGCATAATGTTTTCTCCTCCAAAGCAGAAAAAAAAATATATTACTCCATTTATTAGTTTAAAACAGAGGTTCTCAAACTGTGTCATGTATCAGAAAGATCTAGAAGGCTTGCTAAAATATAGATTGATGTCCTTTCCTCATTACTAGATTTGGAATGGGCTCCAAGAATTGTCATTTCAAATATATTTTCAGGTTAATTTGATGCTGCTGGTCTACTTTATGAACTGTGAGAGTCAAAGGAATGAGAAAAATTGGAGGCTTATTTGAAGGAAGATAAATAACATTTTTAGCTTGGGGGAGTTCTTTTTGTGGTCTACAAGAAAAGAGAATTTGATTATTTATAGAAAGAGGCAAGCAGACAACTCTTTAGCGCAGATGGTTCTGGTGATATAAGTGTTCAACATTCTTAGAAGAATCTACCTAAATGTCTGCATCCTGCGTTTCAGGCTTTCGCTACTTCTCTAATAAAGTACTAACATGATTTACCCAAAGAAACTTGCCAGGACTTTGAATTTCACTATTCTTATTATCAGTATGCCTTTTTTTTTTTTTTTTTTAGCACATCTACTCTCCAGGAGATAAAGGTATCTTTAAATGCTGCCCAAGAGGGCTTCTGGATTTCACACCATACTGCTATAATTTGATATCAAATTTGTTGGTAGCAGGCTGACTTGCTGTGTTTTTCTGTTTGTTTGTTTATTTTTTACCTCGGTGTTTCAACGGGAGGTAAAAACCAACTACAATATCCATTTTAAATGGGACAAATCACAAACTGCTTATTCTAACTTCTGCCTGGAGATAACATGTATCTTTTATACTCATGTTTTATTGTACAGAGGAAGTCTCATATCACACATAACTTCAAGAGCCAGAGAAGTTCAAACCTACAAGTCTCTGGGGAGATCTGGAAATATTAGATGAAAGCATTAACTGCTATATTTTATGCTTCTCATCACTAAATATTTGGTTTATTGACCTTTCACAGACACACACTAAACATCTCACCACAAAAACACTAATTCTTTATCCATTCACCTCATTAAATTCAACATCTTGAATCTATGTCTTTGTGATACATAACAGTTTCTTTATCGGAGGATAGAGGCTAAATCCAGAAAAGGCATTTCAATGAACAATATATTTGATTCTATTCCTACACAAATATCTTGCCTAGACATCTCAAAACAACTACATGCAATTCAGAATAGTAGTGAAATGATAGGCCACTGTGGTTTAGGTAAAGATTTGAATTAAGTGCTCCCAGGAAATTCTATTCTCTGAACTCTTTATACAAAATTCAAGAAACATGCCCACTCTTCTCTGGTGACCTCATTATTTTCCTAGTGTGTGTCCGAGGTGAAGAATGATTTTGTCAATCACTGTCCTGAAGGACTGGTTTAGATTCTGTGAGAGGATCCTTTCTTTTCTTTCAGGTCTTTGATCTTTGTGGGATACAATTATCAGGCCACTGACTCTTCTGTCATTTTTGTCTTTAGGGAAACACTTTCTAGCTTCCGTTTTCAGGTATACTGTAATTCATACTTTCCTTTATTTTACTTCATTATAGAGGTTTAAATTTAGGTACATAACTACTTCATAACTATGCAATCAAACTATATTTGCTGTTTGCTTTACTTCTATAATATGAAAATCACTGAGACATTTTATGGTTTACTCTCATAGCTACAGAAAAATATAGAAATAAGTAAAGTTGTTGTTTTTTTTTTTTCCGAACCTCTACATTTTACAAAAAGCCTTAGCATATATTTTTGAAGGCATTTATTTTTTACTAGTCATAGTACCCAACCAGCAAAAGTCATTTTTTGAAAGTACTCATTTAAATAGCAACACATATATTGACTCAATGATAACAGGTATTGAATTACTTATCTAGTAAGTTAAATCATTAGCATAAATTACAAATTGTAACCACTATCATAATGAATGAGAGACAGTTACTATGCAAAAAAAAATAGTATATACTATGCAACCCAACAATTTACTTCTACGTATTTACTCAAAGAAAGAAAAACTACACATCTACATAAGGACTTATACATGAATATCCATAGCAACTTTGTTTATAATAGCCTAAAACTGTAAAAAAAAATTAATTGTCCATGAGCAGGTAAATAGATTATCACAAATGTGTTATATGTATATGATGGAAAACTATATAGTGATCAAGAAGAATGGACTAATGGCACATGACACAAGATAGATGGCTGTCATAAACATGTTGAGTGAAAAAAAAAAACAGATACAAAAGAGCACATACTATATAACATGATTTATATAAAATAGTAGAGAATTCAAACATGTAATACAATAGAAAGCAGTTCAGTTGTTGCCTGGAATTGACCTAGAGGAAAAGATTGACTGAAAGTGGAAAGAGAAAAAAATTTATGCATGGTGGAAGTGTATTATACCTGGATAATTGCTGTAGTTCCACAATTATATACATTTCTCAGAACTCATCAAATTATACATTTTAAATAAGGCATTTCATTTTATGTAAATTATGACAAACTAAAATTCAGAAAGAAAGAAACAATGAGAACATGTTATTTATAAGATTACTAAAAAATAATAGAGATTGTAATAAAGTTAATAAATACTGAGCTACAACCAAGATGAATGAATAGATTTCTTTCGACTTAAATCAGAGGAAAGAGTTGTGTAGTTATAACTTGATCTTAGAAGAGTCAAGTTGTGAAACCAACTTCTTTAACAGTCTATGAAGTAATTACTTTTTGTAGTAATGACTATAAATATTATTCAGTATTTCCAATAAGAATAAAGCAATGACAATATAATAATATAAATTTCAATTTAAAAATTGCTGATAATATACAAATTCAAGTTCTGAAGAATATACTCAAAATTCTGATCAATGCACATCTTCAGTGCACCCAAGATTCTGTGGTCATAAATTGTTGACTCAATAATCAAATTCTTTAAGGATACCAAATCTAGATCCTTCCCTTAATGAATACCTATTTTTTTAACCCTATAATAATTTATCATTAAAATGAATAAAGTAAAGCAAATTGAATCTATTATTCTTTATAATTTCTTTCAAAATTAGAAATGATATTGTTAGTATTAAAAAAATATATAATTTTGAAAGGCAGTTGAAACAGTAGATATATGAAAGAGAAAAATTTGATTCTAGTTGAATAAGTTTAATCCAAACTTAACCTTGAAGTTGAAATATATCAGATAATTTAATTAAATTTAAAACACTTTTGAACATTTTTATACAACTTTTGTATGTAAATTAATTAGATTAGTTAATAAATCTCTCATGAGATTTACAATAATTAAGTATTTTATTAGGTAGATTGTATTATTCGGAATAAGAATAGTCACTCAGATCTTTACAGTACTAATAAGAAATATATATTAAAATTCTGTGGATATAGTTCTACATGTGTAATGGAATGTTATTAAGATTGGAGCTATTTAAAAATTATTTAATCTACATGATTTACCTAGTAGCAACATTAATATAATTTCCTATGAAAAGAATTATTTATATTTTACATACTAATATATGTAAATATATAATACCAAATTAGTATATATACTGATTTATATACCAATTATTAGTTTACTAATTAAAATGACAAGTTTTTTGAGATGATTTTAAATGCATTGTATGTAAACTAGATTTTAAATGTGAATATGCTTTAAAATGTGAATATGAATTGAAAATCTAAGTTATTTCAAATACTGCATGGTGTACTCAAATGTGCCCTTAGATGTCAAAAGCTGACATCAGTCCTATGAAGTGAAGTCTCAGAGTCAAATGTGACTCTGTTGGAGAGATTTATGGCAAAATAATGGTCACAGCAGTGTAATTTTTTAGATAGAGCAACTAGATAACAAAGTCAGAAATTTATGGACAATATTTTCGACAAAACTGGATGGGACAGTAAGTATACTTACTCCCAAATTCAAACAGATGAGTATAAATCACCAACAGCCATAAAATCTGCACTTTGTCAATATCTTTGTGGAAAGAAAAGTAAGGAAGTGAAGAGACAGTCCCTGATGGATTTGTGATCAGGAAAATACCAACATAAACAATGGATATTCACTGAAAAAAACATAGCAGGTAAATTTGAAAACAGCAGCTAAACATGAGAGAGGACCAATACTAGGCGACTTCAAGAGGCCTGTGGTAAAAAGGACTGAAGGCTGTAGTATTTTATCTCTCTTAACTCTCAAAAATTATGTATCTGAGCTCGTTTTATGGATGGGGCTCTATATTATTGTGAAACTGCTACAGTGGGTTCGAATTAATTAGGAAAGAGACAAATAATACTTTAAAAAAATACTACATGGTCTATACACATACAGGAAGTGTGGGGCAAGGATTTTATATCTAACAAATCTGAGTGGAAGGATAAAGAGCACAGACTAACCAAGAGTCAAGATTTTGGAGTACATTGTTGCAATTATTCCCTTTGGAGTGAGCTTCAGACAATCAAAATGGCTAGGGCAGCATTAAATGCAGTTACTCACATAATTAAGAGAAAATATAGAATAAAAGGGACAGAGAGAGAATATGGGTTGTAACAGATATATACATATAAATTTATAACAATATAAATTTCAATTTAAAATCTCTTTATAGCAACATCTGCTTTTTCAAACCTCTTTAGCCTCTATCCATTCCAGTTCCAAAGTAGCATTTAGGGTTTGTTTTCTTTTTCAGGTATTTATTACTGCAGTACTCTACTTCTCAGTACCAATTTTTGTCTTAGTTCAGGCTTCTATAATAAATTACCATAGACTATGTGGCTAAAACAATAAATGTTTAGTTTTCATAATTCTGAAAGCCAGAAGCCCTAGGTCAGAGTGCCAGCATAGTTGAGTTCTTGGTAAGGGCTCTGTTCCTGGTTTGCAGGCCATCTTTTCTTAGTATCTTCACATAGTGGAGAGAAAGAGAGAAAGGAAGCTTTCTCATATCTCTTTTTTATAAGAATACTAAACCTATTATGAGTATGGAACCATCTAATTATATCCCAAAGGCCCATCTCCCAGTGCTATCACATTGAGGATTAAGGTGTTAACCTATAAATTTAGTGAAACAAAAACATTTAGTCCATAGCAATATCATTTCTCAATTATTACATTAAAATATTATAGAATTAGAGCATAACTGATTTGCCACATCTAATGAATTAATACATATAGGTATTACTTATCATTAGCAGTTAGCAAAAAAACAAAGACAATCAGACCTATGTTTCTCATAATCTTGCCAAGACCACCTATAGCCTTGATAAAATTTATAAGATGATACTAAAATTAGATTATTTCTCAGTCTTCATTTTACATGACTAAACTGTAGCAATTGTCCCAAGTAATCAGTCTTCTATTTCTTTAAATTCTTTGTCTCTTGGCTTCTAAGATAGCAGTTTTTCTCTTACTTTTCTGATACTCTGTCCTCTTCCCTTTTCTTGTGACCTCTGAATTTTGAAGAAATCTAGGACTCTGTACTCAGATATGTCTTTTATTTCTTCATTTATTCACTTTAGAGTATTATCTATTTTAATATTTTTAAATACCACGTGTTTAGTAAGGATGTAGAAAAAACATTGTTAGTGTCTCATTGGCATTTAAGACCAGAATGTATAACTGGGTATATGTATCACACTTAATGTGTTCAAAACTGAGCATTTACAAATGATCCCTAAACTTCTTCCACAGTCTCCTTCATGTCAATTAAAGAGAATTTGTTTTATTTTTTCAGATGTGGAGATCAAAAACTTCAATACCATCCTTGATCTCTTACTCCATGATTTATAAAGCCCTACATGAACTGTCTCGTTTGTTACCTCTGTGACCTCAACTCCTGTTACTTCCCCTTTAGGTTTTTTTGTTCCTGCCCTCTGGCCCCTTTCTGCTTCATCAAATAGACAGACATACTCCCACCTCAAGGCTTTTGCACTTGCTCGCTCATCCCACAGATATATCAAAATTAGAAGCTCTCTTACTCTCTTTAGGTGTTTACTTAGGAGTTTTACATAAATTAAATTCATTTGCATACATGATATCACTGACTTCTGCTTTATATTTTTCTTGATGCATATGAATACTTAACTATATATTTCTTTGTTTATCTTCTGTTTACTCCATTAAGGTAGACATTTTGTCTATTCACAGCTATAATCTGTGCCTAATGCAAAGTATAAAATTAGTAAATATTTATTTAATATATAAATAGATGGAAGAAGGAAGCATGGCATGCAGTAAAATGAGAGATTTTTAGAAAAAAATGACTTTATCATTAACTGAGTTATATGTAGAACACGAAAATGTTGTGATAAATAGGTACATACCTAAATCTATGAATGTGGAGTTCATAAAGATTTTAAATTTAAATAATGTATCCTTCATTAAATGTAATATTTACAGGCCGATTTTAGAGGCTCAAATTAGCTAGTAGGAATATAGAAGTAAATAAATAAAGCCAGACCATGGCCTTGTTGAACCTACATTGAGACTTTCTTTCTATTGATAATAAAGTCTTTGTATTAAGTGAGATTACCTGGTACGAATGATGTGTGGTATAAAATTAACTAAATATCAAAACATTTCCATGGAAAATACAAAAATCTTTAGGAGAGGTATAAAAATATAGGCTATATTAAAAGTGAGGAAAAGTACAGTCAAATAAAAAGTCATAGAAATTGAATTCTCTGAAGTAAAAGAGAAGATTTAAAGAAGAGTGTATTTAGCAGTGCCAAATACTGCAGCGAGATTAAGTAGGATGAGAACAAAACCCAGGGATTGGATTTATTGATGAGGAATTCATTAGTAATTGTAGCAAAAGCACTTTCTATGTAGTCTTAGAGATAGGGACCAGATTTAATGCATTGGAGATTGAGGTGGAAATAGAGACATTGACATTAACTGCTTCAGATAATGAGTTTTATCATAAAAGAAAAGAAATAGGTCATGATACTGTAAGAGAGTTTGAAAGGATTTTTTTCTTTTCCTTTTTTTTTTTTTTTTTTAGCATAGAAGAGACTAATATGTGGATTGATTAAGGGGAAAAACACACTGAGAAGAGAGAAACTGAATAAACAGGGAGAAAAGCACTGGAGATCAACTGAGGTCAGAAATCATGTGACAAAGCCTTAGAAAGAAGGCCAATCACTCCTCTGCTTTAGGAGATATATCAGGTTAAGTAATCCTGAAGAGAGGTCAGGAACATATGTATATCTGACAGATTGCTAAAAAAAATAATTATCAAGAAAAATCTGAAATGGCATATTTGTAATATGTCCAGTGATTTTATTTTGTGTTATATTTGTGAATCATTTCTTTTTTGAATACTTTCTGGGCTCTAAAAAGTAGTTGTCATAATTGTAATAATAAAAAAAGGCACTTTTTTGAGGAACAAGATTAGCATTCTCTAATCTTATGCGTTATTCTAAGTCTCAATAGGTCATCACCCTTGATTTCATAATATTACTGTAAAGCAAGTTGATATCAAGTTTGATGATGTTATTGCAGAGCAAGAAGTAATGAGCATTATTATCATGATAAAAAATTTTGGTTGAATAGGTTAACACAGGCAAGATATAGTGATAATTAGAGACAGGCCTGATGGGGATACTACAACGTTGGCTTAGATCTAAGGAAGTTCTGATCCAGGTAATGGGGTAGAGCACATAGAATGGAAATGGCATTTTCAGGGTGGACAGAGGTAGAGTAGGCAATTGGGTATTTAGGATTTGGTCAGGCAGAGGAAAGGGATCTGTCTCAGGAATCCTTGGACATGGGTGCCTTTTAGGAAGAACAGTCCACTTATGAAGAATCAGGTTTTAAGATAGAAAACGTGTACCTCCCAGAGGGGAGAGAGGGAGAGGGATGAGTTAAAAGTGGTCAAATATGTAGTGACAGAAAGAAATCTAACTATGAGAGGTGAACGCACAATGAAAATATATGTGCCTTATTGTTAAAATGTATAGCTGATATTGATTTTGTTAATCAATGTCACCATAAAAAGAAAATTAATTAAAAAAAAATGATAGTGTGAATCTTAGTTGGGATTTCCTAAGAAGATATTGCTCTGAGGAGATGCATGATACAAACTATTATGGCTGACTTGTGCCCCTTCCCCCTCAAATTCATATTTTGAAGTACTAACCCCCAGTACATCAGAATATCCCTGTTTTTGGAGATAAAGACACTAAAGAGGTGATTAAGTTACTGTGAGGCCTTGAAGGTGTGCCCTAATCCAATATAATGATGTCTTTATAAAAAGACACGTGGATGCGAGAAGGGGCCCCAGGGACGCAGCTGCATAAAGAAAAGAATATGTGAGGACACAGCAAGAAAATGGCCATCTACAAGTCAAAGGAGAGGGGCCTCAGAAGCTATGAAACCTGTCCATACCTTTATCTTGGACTTCTACCCTTCAGATTATGAGAAAATAAATGTATATTGTTCAAGCCAACCAGTATGTGGTTTTTAGTTATGCCAGCCTTATCAAACTAATATACAAACCATTCCCTTAAGGTTTTTTTTTGTTTGTTTGTTTGTTTGTTTGTTTTTTATAAATACGCCAAATTCTTCCATTTGATAATGATGATAATGGCAAAAATAATAATAATAATAATAATAATAATTAGAGGAACGATAGGAGTCATAGAATTAGCAGCAAGATCTTACATTTGTAACAATGTTATACTGAACCCTTACATCAACTACTCTTATACTGATTTTATGAACAAAGATTAAATAACTTCTCCAATGTCATAAAAAGTAAGTAGTGGCAGAACCGGAAACTGTAAGTGATAAATTGATTTCCTGGAATCTTGTATTTTTCAAATGATAGTTTAAGCAGTATACAGATAACTCATTAATAACATAGTAGATTGGAAAGAAGAGAAACTGACAGAAAACTTACATGTTTGGGGGGAAAATATCTAAATCAAATGAAAGGACATTTAAGGGCCATTGCCATTGAGCAACATATATGTTTAGAACATGACAAGTTTTTCAGTCTGTAGTCACTGGAACAGGTTTAGATTCAGTGAAAGCTAGATTCAGTCAAACTTCTGCTTTGCCAATTCAGTTTAATGACATGAGAGAAGGGCAAGTATATAGGCAAGGGAGTGTTTAAAATTACTAACCATGATATTTTAAATTAAATAACTGCAGACATATGGGAGGTGAGACATTGAAATAATGAGAAGGTAAATATATTGATGGTCACAGTGAAGTATGATAATTTTCAGGAAGTTAATATTAGGGAAAATAAGTTAGAATGACAGAAGGTGGTAGTCAGGGAGTTGGATGTACAAATGCAATTATAGAGAGATTACAATGATTAATGTTGACAATTTCTAAGTTACATATCTGTAAATGACTGAAAAGGCTGGAGTACAAGACCTTTGGCAGAAAAGAATTCAAGGTGCTAGAGGCTGTATGTGAAAGAGTCATACATCTATTTTATACTACCAAAACACAAAGAATTAAGCCTGTAATAGCATTAGAGAGAGTAGACTGACCTAGGAGTTTAAAATCATGGAAATCATGGGGAAATAAGCAAGGTTGATGAATAACTACAACAACAAGAGTTAGTCATTCAAAAGTAATCATGTGTCTGTATATGTGCATAAGTGTTTTCCCAAGAAGGGGAAAAAAAGTGGCCTGAAAAGGGCTATTTAGAGCTGCCACTTGAGAAGGCTTGTGAGAAATTGATGTCCTCAGAGGAGAGTCATTTTCTTACTAGAGAAAGAATGTGAAAACTATATATATACACACACACACACACACACACACACACACACACACACACACACACATACATGATGTATTTTTGGATTTTGATGATAATGGATCATAAATTCTAGCGTATAATACAACTAATGAGAAATGAGCTAAGGGGAAAAAAATGAGGAAAATATACAGCCTTACAGTTTGAGAGTTGACTTGGGCCATAATTAAGCATAAAATGTCTAATGATTATGGTTCCAGTGACTTCAAGGCACATAATATGACAAACATCTAAATATAAGGGAGTTGGAAGCCATAAATTTTATTTGATACTGAGAGTCTGAAAATATAAACAGACAATGACCAGACTCTATATGAAAGTAGAACTTTGTCTCACACCCTGCTCAATCACCCCAGGAAACCACCTTCCTTACCTATAATAAATAACTCAAGAAGCTAACCTGATGCTGTAAGTCAGACTTATTCAGATAGCTATCTCAAGTAACAATTCAGGAAGCGAAAATATGACCCCTATAATAATTGGCCCTAAATGGCCAGGATATGATCAGTAACTGTTTGTTTCCTAAATTTTGTCTCACTTAAACCAGAGAAGGCTGAATGCACACCCATAATCAATCATATAGGATATCCTGCTTCTAGAAAGTTTTCCCACTCTTCTGCCTACTCTTAAGTCTCTGCTAAAACACAAGTGATAATGGCTGGCTCTCTTGTTTTAGTCTTTTCATATGCAACATTATAATGAGAGTAGATGTCTTAGGGAAGTCAGGGTCTTTATCCCTGGTCCACTAGAAAGTTGACACATTTTGAGATCATAATCTTACGTCATGTATTTATGCACCATTTTATTCCTGGTGACGAACTGGAGAATTTGGAGAAAGCTGAACATATTCCCATTTTTGAGTCTTTTCTTTACTCCTTCTATCTATTAACTTTTGATCCTAATTCAAGTCCTTGCTCAAATATCTTCTCAGAATAGCCTCTCCTGACTATGAAATTTTATACTGCAATCTATCTCTTTTCTCCTTTCCCAATGACAATTCGCTATTTCTCTTATCCTTTACTTCTCACCTTTTACCTATTCCTTATATTTTCATATATCTGGTATTTATCATATATCTTTTATTTTTCATGTTAATTTGTACTGTATCCCTCCCAAGCTAGAATGTAAATCTTTAAAGATAGAAGTCATTTTTTTTTTTTTTTCTATACTGAGGAATGGATTCTAGGTCTTAGAGCAGTACCTGGTAAAAGGCACTTGCTAAATACTGTTTAAATAAATGAAACAATGGCGACATTTACGTAGACAATGTTCCTATGGTCAAGGCCTTCCAAAGCATGAACTCTATCCTAAGTTTCAGGTCCCACTTTGTTAAATTCTAAAACATAAAGGCTTACTCCTAATAAGCTACTTTTGGCTAATTTCTTTAATAACAAAAGACTAACATTGAGCTAATTTTTAAATATAAAAACAACCCAAGATGGCATCTGGATAGGTATGCTTATCACTAAATCTATTTCAGCAATTCCTTCTGTTTTTCATCTCTGAAATTCAGAGCAATAATAACATCATCTCTTCAACTTATCCTATGTAATAACAGAAAAGGCACTGTTCTTAATAACTTTTTCCTAGCTGTTTATATCAACACTCCTTGTTTCTATGATTAACACATTTTATTAATGGTTCATTCACCTTAAAATGAAGAAATTATTTATAATTTTTCCTCTCTTGCTAACAGATCTTGAAGCAAATTTAAAGCTTCTGACAGAAAATATTTTTTCAAGAAAAATAAATATATATATTTTGCCTAAAAGTCCATAAAGAATTTAAACAGACATAGTTTACTTAAATTTTGTAACATATTTTCTTTCAACTCAGTGATTTAAAATATGATGAAAATTATTATGGCTAAATTGTGTCTCCTCAACATTTACATGTTGAACCTTTAACCTCTAGTACTTTGTAATGTGACTGTACCAGGAGATAAGGAGTTTAAAGAGATAGTTAATGTTAAATGAGGTTTTTTGAATGGGTTCTGACAAAATGTGACTGGTAACTGGTTTCCTTGTAAGAAGAGAAGAGATACCAGAGATGCATGAGCATGAAGGAAATTCCATGCGGGGACATACAAGAAGGCAGTCTGACTATCTACAAGTCAAGAAGAGTGGCCTTAGAAGAAACCAAACCTGCCAGCACCTTGATCTTGAACTTTTAGCTTCAAGAATTGTGAGAAAATAAATTTCTGTTGTTTAAGCCACCCAGTCTGTAGTATTTTGTTATGGCAGACCTAGCAAACTAATACAATAATATGTATAATTATTTACCAATTATAGTTGATTTTTAAAATAATTTATAAAAAAGTAAAACAACTAGTATTTTTTGGTAATAATTATTTCTGAATCATGCTTCTCTTTTACTAAGAGAATGCCAATGCCTTTATTTATACAGCAGCATCAGCAATAGCAGCTGTCATTTTTTTTTTTAATATAACTACATGATAAGTGCTATTTTTAATACACTGTATCTGGTTGTTATTAAATGAATTTTGTCCTCCCAAGATTCACTTATTAAACACCTAACCCCAATGTGACTCTATTTGGAGATAGAATTTTTAAGGGAGTAATTAAGGTTAACTGTTGTTGTAATGGTATGGTTCTAATCCTATAGAACTGCTATTCTTATAAGAAAGAAAAAAATCCCTCTCCCTTTCCTTCTCCTCCTTCTCTCTCTCTCTCTCTCTCTCTCTCTCTCTCTCTCTCTCTCTCCCTTTTGCCTTTTTCCTCTCCCTCTCTCTTTCCTCATGAACATGCACTGAGATAAGGCTATGCGAGGACACCGCAAGAAGGCACTGTCTGCAAGATAAGAAGAGAAAATTCACCAGAAACTAGTCCTGTTGGCACCTTGACCTTGCACTTCTAGCCTTCAGAACTGTAAGAATTTAACTTTCTATTGTTTAAACCACCAGTCTGTAGTATTTTGTTATGACAGTCTAAGCTGATATAGATTTTGATACAATGAAATGGGATGCTGTTACACAATTACCCAAAAATGTAAAAGTGACTTTGGAACTGGGTGATGGACAGAGACTGGAAGAATTTTAAAGTACATGCTATAAAAGTCTAGTTTGTCTTGAAGGGACTGTTAGCAGAAATACAGATGTTAAAGATGATTCTGGTGAGGATTCAGAAAGAAAAGAGGAGAGATGTAGAGAAAGCATTATCATCTTGGAGCTGCAGTACCCAACCTTTTTGGTATGAGGGACTGGTGCTCCCATGAGAATCTAATGCTGGATGATCTGAGGTGGAGCTGAGGCAGTGATTCCAGTGCTGGGAAGTGGCTGCAAATACAGATGAAACTTCAGTCTCTCACCTGCTGCTCACCTGCTGTGAGGCCTGGTTCCTAATAGGCCATGGTCCGGTACAAGTCCGCAACCCAGGGGACTGGTTGACCTGGCTTAGATAATACGTATTTCATAATAAATTAAATGTTAAAATAAATGAGATGTTGAAAGACAAGGTGCTTCTTGTCTCAGACAGAAATGAGAAACATATTATTGGAACTGAAGGAAAGATGCTTCTTGTGTTCTAGCATTCTATAGAAAATAGAGTTTGTGAGTGACTTTCTTGGATATTTAGCAGAGGAGATGTCTAAGCAATATATTGAAGGCAGGGCCTGATTTCTCCTTTCTGCTTATAGTAAAATTTAAGAGGAGAAAGATAACTTGAAGGAACTGTAAAGCAAAAAGAAATCAGAAATAAAAATCTGAAAAATTCTCAGCCTATCCATAATGCAAAAAGATAAGAAAGTATGCTTTGAACAGAACACCAACAGTATGGCTGGACAATAACTTCACAGAGAAATTACCCATGGATTTAGTCAGCCCTCTCAGCTGAAATAAGATATAGAGATAGAAGTATACCACCAGGATTACCACAGGATAACCAGTTTGAAATAAAGAGCACAGAGATGTGACAAAATGAAGGAAGATTGATGGGTTTCTGGAATTCTGTAAGACAAGTCAATAGAGCTATTCAACTGTGAATACATATTATCCTTCAAGAGAAGGGAGAACAGCATTAAAGGCAATACTGAAAGTTTCTACTACCATCACAGGTATGGGAAGCCAAAGTTATCTCTTCCTTGGTTTCTGAGGGCAAGACCAGCTCCTTGTTTACAGGAGATCAGACTGCCACTGCCTTGGGCCTCAGGAGCACAATTTGCTATCCAAGGATGCTTGGGCAATTCTATTATCCCAGTGGGAGAAAAGTGAGGCCACCAAATAGGTGGGCTCGTAGGACAGATCATGAGGCTAAAGAGGATTATTTTCAAGCTTTTAATTCTAATTGAATTTGCCCTGCAAAGTTTTTGACTTGCTTGGTATCCATGTTTTTGTTTGTTTGTTTGTTTGTTTGTTGTTTTCATGTCTGCCTTTATTGGATGGGAATGTCCATCCTATGACTGCATCACCATTATATTTTGCAAACATATTATTTGTCTGGTTTTGTAGGTTCACAGCTGAAAAAGAATTTTGCCTCAGGATGAATCACAACTTGACCCTCACCCACACTTAATTTATATGGTATTTAGATGATATTTTGGACTTAGAGTTAATACAAAATGGGTTAAGATCTTTAGAATTTCGGAATAGGGAGAATGTGTTTTGCATGTGAGAACATACATTTGAGGG
>NW_006494613.1:10308921-10331135 GCF_000325575.1 Pteropus alecto
AACTGAATTGTGTCCCCACAAAATTTATATTTTGAGATTCCAATTTCCAATACATAACCACATTTGAAGATAAGGTCTTTAAAGAGGTTATTAAGTTAAAATGAAGCTATTACAGTGGTGCCCTGATCCAATGTGACTGATGACCTTAAAAGAAAAAAAGCTACCAGAGGCATACATTCACAGAGGAATGAGCATTTAAAGAGGCAGAAGAGGATAACAATATGAAAGCCAAGGAAAGAGACCTCATAAGAAACCAACTTTGCCAGCATCTTAATCTTAGATGAAATTCCCATGTCCAGAATTATGGAAAAAAAAAAAAAGATTGTGTTGTTTAAGTCACCCAATTGGTAGTATTTTGTTATGGTAGCCATTGAAAGCTGATGTCATTAGTGTGAGAATCAAATTGCAGTGCACCTATTTGCTATGAAAATGGAATGAAGGCCAAAAAAACCATAAAGCACTTTTAAATAATAGGATAATATACAATATTGAGAAGCAACTTAAAAATTTGTAAAATATTCCTAAACCAAGACCTATTCCTTGCAAATTATTTAAATTTCCAACTAAGATTTATTCTATGGCTTTCTTAGAAAATAAAGTTATACATCAGAGGCTAAGACATTTTATCAGTAATTAAATTAAAAAAAAATTTATAACTAAAAATATATAACAAACATTGGGGTTAGTATACTTCAATCATCCTATAAAGATTTCATATATGTGTATCTATATATACATCTGTATATCTATATCTATATCTATATATCTATATCTATATATATAGATATGTATACATATATGTATATATGTATATATGTATACACATCTATATCTATATCTATATCTATATCTATCTATCTATCTATCTATCTATCTATCTATATATCTATACACATCTATATATATATACCCACACTCTAATAGGTCAAGATATTTTGCCAATACTGTCGTTTTGGGTATATTCTAAATATTGAGATTCATTTAACATCAACATGGAGTGATGTCTCGAAAATGGTGACATATGTAGTTCCTGACTTTGCTCTTCCTCACAAATACAAAACTAACAACTCTTTATGGGCAAGACACAACTGAGAAAATCCTAGAACATGAGGGGTAAGTCTGAAGCATCCCCCTGCACAACAGAGTTCAAGACAGACAGCCTTAGACGGAAAGAGAAGCAGCTACATACTAATCACATTCCTCCTCCCCTAATCTAGAATGCCACCATGCAGATAAGTCTTCCTTATGTCTATGATTCTTCCAGTGGAAACAATGAACCAAGAGGCACAATATAGCACCCTCCCCAGTAGAGAAGCCTTTACTCCATTTTCATCCCACATAGATTACAGAGGAATCTGTTAGGCACAAATCATTGGGAATCTGATTGTTATGGAGAAGAGGATAGGGGCTTATAACAACCAGCACTCAGATCTTGAAAGACTGACTTCCAATGTGCAGAGCTCAAGTAGTAGTACCAACCAGTGGCTTTGCTCATCAGCAGAACCAAGTCAGTTGTGCTGTCTGACCAGGGAGCCTCGTTAGATGGGGGTGCCTGATTTGGGTCCTCAAGTGAGGAGATTTGCTTGCCGTGGAGACCAATCTGTCTCCACTCAGGCAAGGTTGCTAAATCATAGCCCCCTACACAGCTAGGAATGTCTCCCAGCTCCATCTGATAGGAAAACACCTGGAAACTATTTAGCCCAGCAACCCTCAAACCAAGAGGCAGGCAGGTAGAGTGGATTGCCTCCAGAGAAAATCCAGTACTGGGCATGGACAGTTCCCCTACTATGCCCAGGCAGTAAAGTTAATCCATAGCCCTACCCATTGTTGAATGTAGCTCCTGGGACCTACAGTCTGAATGTCCTGTTCAGAAAAGTTTGGAAGATGCCTGGAGTGGGCCTCCTCATCTCACCCAAGCAGGGAGGTGAGCCACAGTCTTGCTCAATTCTGTGTGTGGCTCTCAATCTATCTGGAGGAAACACCTGGAGGCTGCATAGCCCAGAAAGCTCAAGCAGAGAGCACTTCAGACAGAGCAGACAGTCTGTGATCCCCTAAGCCAGGGAGCTTGGAGCATGGGTCAAATCGAGTCAGGACTACAAAGAATCTTAGTAGCCATGTAGCTGATTTTATAGCTGCACTAGGAAGGAAAAATAATTTATAGTCCCACTAATTGCTAAGTACAACCTTTAGCCTGCTCAAGTAAGGAAGTTAACCAGAAAATACAGAAAGCTGCATAGCCCATCCAACAGGACTACTTACAGAACACCTGAACAGAAAGCACAGCTCATGGCTTTCTCAATATGCAGAGCAAAACCAGCAGCCTCACCTGGCCAGAGAATCTAGTGCATACTCTTGCCTTATTTGATTCCTTAAATAATGAGTCATGAAGGCCCTGGGTCCTGTCCTGCTTCCCACCAGGGCAAAGAAGCTAATTGAATGCCTCATACATTGGTGAGTATAGTGCACAGTCCCCACAATCTATTAAGCCTTACCTTCTAGTAAGAGAATTAGGCAACCATAGAGCCCATCTACAGTCTTTCCTAGACAAAGAACCAAGGCAGCAGTCCCATACAATAATACTTAGCCATTGAAACTTTATTCCACCATAAACTCGGAGCTTGGGCAGCTGCCTTGCACTAAAATACATCCCAATGGCAGTCCCCACCTGCCCAGGGACTTTACCAGCAGATACATCTAGAAACCCCAACTTAACCAACTGGTGAAAAACTGTCTCTGACAACATGAACCTAGAAAGTCTGGAAGAGGAGACCACTTACCCAAATGTGCAGATACCAATATAAGAAATCAAAGATCACACACACACACACACACACACACACACACACACACACACACACACACACACACACAGAGGTAAATATGGCACCACCAAAGGAAACTAATAAAGCTCTAATAATTAACCCTAAAGAAAGAAATGGAGATCTATGAACTGTCAACAAATTATTCAAAGTAATTCTCTTTGAATAATAGTAAACTACAAAATCACACATATAAACAACTAAATAAAGTTCAACAAAGAGAAACCATTAAAAAATCCTAGGGCTGAAAA
Organism: Pteropus alecto; assembly: GCF_000325575.1. Taxonomy (NCBI): domain Eukaryota; kingdom Metazoa; phylum Chordata; class Mammalia; order Chiroptera; family Pteropodidae; genus Pteropus; species Pteropus alecto. Next base: position 10,311,992 of record NW_006494613.1, read on the forward strand.
CTACAATGACTAAATTGAAGAATTTAATAGAGAGCTTCAGAAGTAGACTCAACCATGCAGAAGAAAGAATCAATGAGCTGAAAGATAGGGCATTTGATATTATTCTGTTATATAAGCAAAAAGAATGAAAAATAAAAGTAAAGGATAGCTCCAGAATTTATGGGGCACAATGAAAAGAAACAATATCTCTGTTACTAGAATTCAAGAAAAGAAAGGTGAGGAGACAGAAAGTATATTTAAAGCAATATGGGCTGCAAATTTCTGAAACCTGGGAAGAGAAATGGGCATCCAGATCTATGAGAGCCAAAATACCCAATTTAAACCCAGTAGAGCTACTCCAAAACACATTCAAATTAAATTGTCAAAGTCAAAGGCAAATACAAAATTTGAATGCAGTGAGAGACTGGATGCATTTCTCAACAGAAACCATTCAGACGAGGAGAAATGGGATGATCTATTAAAAATATTGAATTAAAAAAACTTGTCAACCAATAATACTATACCCAGCAAAGCTGCCCTTCAAAAATGAAAGAATAAAGACTTTTCTGAACAATCAAAAGCTGAGATAGTCATCACTACTAGACCTGCCTTAGAAAGAATGCTAAATAAGTTCTTTAAGTGGAGTAAAAGGATGCTATTTAACATTGTAAAAACATAAGAAAGTAGCATAAGACTCAATGGTAATAGTAAGTAGATAGTCAAAGTTAAATTTTGTAATATGATAATGATGCCAAATAATTTATTGACAATTATATTTTAAAAGTTAAATGTAGTAAAATAACTATAATTATAATAATCTTTTATTAGTTAAATAATATAAAAATATGTAATCTGTAACATCAATAACCTAAAATGTAAGAGAATGGCAAAATAAAAGTGCAAAGTTTAGGAATTCTCTTGAAATTGTTAGTTTAAAACAGGATGTTCTAATTTTAACATGTTTTATGTAAGCCTCATGATAACCACAAAGGCAAAAAATCTGTAGAATTTACACAAAAGACTATGATAAAGAAGTCAAAGCATACTGATAACAAAACATAAAAGTGCGCACACACATACACACACACAAAAGAACCAGAAAAAACAAAATGTTAATAGTAAGTCAATATCTATCAATATTTTAACTGTAAACAAATTAAGTTTACCAATCAAAATATATAGAACTGTGGAATGAATTTAAAACAAACAAACAAACACAAATTCCAAAATTATGCTGCCTATAAGAAATTCTCTTTAGCGCTAAAGGTAAACATAGAACGTGATTGAAAGAATAAAAAAGATATCTCAAGTAAATGGTGACAAAAAAAGAGGGTAGCTATACTCTTATCAGACAAAATACACATTACAAAACTTAAAAAGAGACAAAAAAGGTTGTTATACAATGATAAAGGGGTCAATCTATCAACAGCAAAAACTAGCAGGGCTAAAAGAAAAAAAATAGCACTATGATTATAGTTAGGGATATTAATATCCAACTCTCATTAATAAATAGATCATCCCAGACAGAAAGTAATAAAGCTATGCATTTGAACAACGCTGTAGAGAAGATGAACCTAACAGACATAACAGAACATTCTCTCTAATAACATCAGGATACACATTCTTCTTAAAATAAAACAATATTTTCAAAGATAGAACATATGTTAGGCACAAAACAAGTCTTAGCAAATTTAAGATTGAAATCATACCACGTATCTTCTCTGATAAAGATGTTATGAAACTAGAAATCGAAAACAGGAAGAATACTAAAAAATTAAAAGTGCACAAAAATTAAACAACACTCTCTTAAACAACCAACGAATTAAAGAAAAATTAAAGGAGAACTAAAACTCTATCTTGAGACCAATGAAAATGGAAATTCAACATACCAAAACTTTTGGGATATAGCAAAAGCATTTCTAAGAGGAAAGTTTATAGCAATAAATTACTATATTTAGAAGCAAGAAAGATCCCAAATAAACAACTTAACTCTATGTTGTAACTAGAAAAAAAAAAAAAAAAAAAACTGAGCCTAAAGTTAGCAGAAAAAAGTAAAAACTAAAGATGAAAGCAGAAATTAATGAAATACAAAACAGGAAAAACAACAAAAAAAATTAACTAAACTAAAAGCTAGTTCTTTGAAAATATAAAATTGACAAACTTTTATCTAGGCTAATCAAGGGAAAAAGAGAGATCCAAATCAACAAATTATAAGAAAAAAAAAAAAGAGAGAGACATTAAAACTGATACCACAGAAATTCAAAAGACCACAGAAGTCTATTATGAACAAACTGGACAACCTATAAAAAATGGAAAAAAAAATAAAAATATGTAACCTATCGAGACTGAATCAAGAAGAAATAGAAACTCTGAATAGGCCAATAACTGGTAAGAACATTGAATCAGTAATCAGTATCTCCTAACAAAGAAAAATTTGGATCAGATGGCTTCACTGGTGAATTTTATCAAATATTTGAAGATTAATACCAAGCCTTCACAAACTCTTTCAAAATGTTGAGGATGGAACACTCCCAAATTTATTTTATAAAGCCAGCATTACTCTGATACCAAAGCCAGAAAAGAACACTAACAGAAAACAAAACAAACAAAAACTGCAGGCCAATATTCTTCATGTATACAGATGCAAAAATTCTATCGAACCAAATTCAGCAGCACATTAAAAAGATCATGCTCCATGATCAAGTGGGATTTATCCTTTAGAAATGCAAAGATGTTTCAATGTATGCAAATTAATGAATATGATACATTACATTAATAGAATTAACCTATTTCCCATTTGTGCCAAGAATACTTATGGCAACAGTGCTGTGGCTATAGCATTTACCCTGAGATAATCCATGAATTAGAGTCCTAGCCTTATTCTCAAAGTTTGCTGCACAATATCTCAATTTTATTGTTATTTTCGCATTGCTCTGGTATATTGATAGTCTTTGGAAACGAATGACATCATTCTATTTACAGTATTCTGTTTTTAGTAGTAGTATTTCCATTTACAAAATATAGTAATTCTCGATCGCTGAAAATGTCAAATCCTAGAAAAAAGCATTCCTATATGTGATGTTAACATTGTTCTCAAATAGTTGTTAGCTGAAGATTCATTTTATGAAACCGATTTATATATACATTTCTGTAACATTAGGATTAGAGACAAGTTCTGTTTAGAAATAACTCCGAGAACAATTTTAACATTTTATTTTCTCATTGAAAATCCATCAGATTCTCTTCAACCTCAAAGAGTATGTTTATATATAATTAAATTAATGCTGACAGAGAGCTGCACTTTCTTTTTTTTTCCTAAATGGAAAACAGGTTAAAAAATATGATTGTCTCAGTATATGCAGAAAAGACAATAGATAATTTAACATCTATTCTTGATTTTTAAAAAAATCTTAAAAATTAAGTATGGAAGAAACATGGTAAAGCTCACATATGACAAGCCCACAACTACTATCATACCCAATAATAAAAGGTTGAAAGTTCTTTCTCTAAGATCAGGAGTAAGACAAGGGTATCCAAAGTACCATCCCTATTCAATATAGTATTGGAAGTCCCAGCTAGAGCAATGAAGCAAGATAAAAAATAAAATAAAATAAAATGAAAGGTATAAGAATTACAAAGGAAGAAGTAAAGTTGTCTCTATTTGAAGATGACATGATTTTATGTCTAGAAAATCCTAAAGATTCCACATAATGGGTTAGATCTAATCAACAAATTTATCAAAGTTGCAGAATACAAAATTAACAAAAATTAGTAACATTTTTATACACTAACAATTAATTATCTGAAAAAGTCAGAGAAAACAATGTCATTTGTAACAGCATCAAAAACAACAAATTACTTATAACTTTAATGAACAAGGTAAAACACTTGGGAAAATACAAGATATTGATGAAAGAAACTGAGGAAGACATGAATAAATAGGTATATATTCATGAATTGGAATACTACAAAAAAGCCATAGATTCATGGCAATTCATTCCTATCAGGATTCCAATGGCATTTTTCTACAGATATAAAAAGTAATTCAAAAATTTGTATAGAACCACAAAAGACTCTAAATAACCAAAGCCATTCTGATAAAGAATAAAGAGGAATGCATCACATTTTCTCATTCCAAGCTATAATATAAAGTTTAGTAATCAAAACAGTATGGTAGTAGCAAAAAAAAAGAACAATGGAACAATATTGAAACCTCAGAAACAAACCCAAATATATACAGTCAAATATTTGACAGAGGAACCCCAAATACACAATGGAGAAAAGACAATTTTCAATGCATGGTGCTGGGAAAATTGAATATATACATATAAAAGAATGAAACTGGAGCCTGATCTTACACCACTCACAAAAATTAACTTGAAATGACTGAGTAACAAAAACAAGTGACTCTCTGTACAGGAAACAGCAGATCTTGTGCTTTCATATGCTGTCTATAAGAGACTCGCTTCAAATCGAAAAACACACACAAACTAAAAGTAAAAGGATAGAAAAAGTTATTTTATGAAAATGGAAAAAAAAAACTGAGGTAGCGATACTTATACCAGACAAAATAGACTTTAAAACCAACGTTGTAACAAGAGACACAAAAGGACCCAGTAATTTCACTTCTGTGTACTTATTCAAAGAAACCCAAAATAGTACTTTGAAGGGACATGTGCATCTGCATGTTCATTGTAGCATTATATAGAAGAACCAAGATACGGAGGCAACCTGGGTGGTCACCAATAGTTGAATGGAAAAAGAAGAGATGGTACTTATAAAAAAAAATAATCCTTCCATCTGCAACAACATGAATGGACCTATAGGTTATTGTGCTGAATGGTGTAACCTAGACAGAGAAAGACAAATGTAATATGATTTCATTTATATGTGAAACATAAAGAACAAAATATATGAAGAAACAAACAGAAATAAACTCATAGATTCAGAGAACATTTTGATGGTAGTCAGATGAGGAGGGGGGTTAGTGGAATAGGTGAAAAGGGAGAAGAAATTAGTGCAAATTAAGAGTTACAAAATAGTCATGGGACTGTAAATTATTGCATAAGAAATATCATCAATAATATTGTAATAACTATGTATGTTGTCAGATGGATACTAGAGTTATTGGGGTGATCACTTCATAAGTTATACAAATGTCTAACCACTATGTTGCATACCTGAAACTAATATAATATTGTATGTCAACTGTAATTGAAAATATTAAAAAACAAAAAATAATAAATCCTTATTTGTTCTAGAACTTTTATTATATGCTATAGTAAATAACATAAAGACTAATGAATCTCAAATATAACATTTATACATTTATATATATAAATTTTATTGAGGATGAGAAAGAAATTGAAGATTTATGAAATTCATGTTATAGTATATGACTGTCAAATGTACTTCTCTGCCTGTGAAAAACACAAACTCCTAATAATCCTCAGTAGTATTTCTCACTGGGGGCACTATTGACATTCTATTAAACTCACTTTTTATTGTTATTAAATGCAATTACTGTTCTTAATTCTCAGAACCATCAAAAATACCCATATGTATTTTTAAATGCCCTTAGACTAGAGCTCAAATACAAAGGGACAGTATGAGTAAAGACGTTAAAATATATAGCCCTGACTCTTCTCTTAGAAAGGATACAGGCCTGCTCTCTTTTGTATAACTCACACCCTTTTCTATTGACTACTCAGTTCTACACGTTTAACCTCTGCAGTCTTTTCTAGAAGAAACAAAGAAGAAACAAGTTTCTATCATGTTAATAAATTCATGTTTCTTCTACAGCACCTGTGAAAATCAGAGTCTTGTGTTAGACCTCTCATATCTCCCCAGAGTGAATACGCTCTTGTGTAGATCATGCAACAAAGCTGTCAGTAAATGTTGCATGCCCTTTAAATGTATGAAAGAGATGGGGAGTTGGAAAATGTGGGAATCATATTTTTTTTGCCTTTGTAGATCTTAGATAATCTTGAATTTCTAAGAACTGCAAGGGAACATTTTGGGAGTTAACAAGGTAGGATCTAAGCTTAACATTTCAACCTTGCTTTTAGGAGAAGACCTTGAGACCCATTTCATCCATACTGGAAAGGAAAAGATTTGGTCTCAGAAAGCAATAAATTGTTAAAAATGTCATTTCCTGGACAGAGTAAAATTCTAAGGCCTTTAAGAACTGTTTTTATAGCTCTTGTTATAATAACAGATTTCCTTTACAGATTTTTATGTCCCTTTCAGGAACAACATCCCCCCCATCCTAAAGACATGCATAATATAGAAATGTGTGAAATAGAAATGCTAATGCTACATTGTGAAAGAGGGACTACAGAAATTCTACTTTACCATTTTAAGTTCCTTTTATTTCAAACTCAATGCATCTATTCAAACTGATTGATTTAAACTATAAGACATAAATTATTTCCATAAATTAGTATTTTCAAAAGGTCAGTAATTTAGAAGCCTAATTCATAATTGTGGCCATCCTTAGACCAGTGGACATTATTATTTTGTTTATATTTAAAATATTTTTATTGACTTCATTTAGAATAGTTTTAAGTTAACAGTCAATTTAGGAAAAGTATAGTGGTTTCCCATATATCCCATATGCCACACATGCATAGCCTTCCCTGTTATTATACCAACGGAGGGGTACATTTGTTCTAATGAAGAAACCTACATTGACATATCATAATCAACTGAAGTCCATAGTTTATATTATAGTTTACTGTTTGTGTTGTGCATTCTGTGGGTTTGTATAAATATAGAATAACATATATCTCCCATTATGGTATAATATCATAGTATTTTTACTACCCTAAAAATCCTCTGTGTTTTACCTATTCATCTCTCAACCTCAATCCCTGGCAACCACTGATCATTTTACTATCTCCACAGTTTTGCCATTTTTAGAATGAATATTGCTGGAGTCCTATAGCATGTTGTTTTCAGACTGGCTTCTTTCACTAAGGATTATGCATTTCACTTTCCTTGATGTCTTTCAAAGTTTTGATAGCCCATTTGTTTTTAGCTCTAAATAATATTTTATTGTTGGGATTTCTCATAATTTATTTATTTACCTACTAAAGTACATCTTGGTTGCTTCCAAGTTTTAGCCAATATGAATAAAGCTGATGTACACATTCAAGTACAGATTTTTGTTTTTGTTTTTGTTTTGTTTTTTAGTGGACATCATTTTTAACTCCTTTGGGTAAATACAGAGAGAGATCACTGGATTCTGTGGTAAGATTATGTTTAGTTTTGTAAGAACCCACCAAACAAAACTCTTTCCCATTAACTGTATCACTTTACATTTATGTCAGCTACATGTAAGACTTTCTATTGCTCCACATCTCACCAATATTTGGTATTGTCAGTGTTCTAGATTTAGGCCATTCTAATAGGTGTGTAGTGGTATCTCATTGTTATTTTAATTTGCATTTCCCTGATGAAGCAATGTATAGCAAATCTGCTTATACGGATATTTGACATTTTATATCTTTAGTGAGGTGTCTGTTAAGGTTTTAAGTCCATTTTTAAATCACATTGTATATCCTTTTATTGTTGGGATTAGAAATAATTTTGTGTATATTGAATAACAGTCCTTTATCAGGTGTGTCTTTTGCAACATATTCTCCTAGTCTGTGGTTTGACTTGTTTTCTTGACATTGTTTTTTGCAGATTAATAAAGTCCACATTTCCATTTATTTGTTTCATAGATTATGCTTTTGATATAGTGTCTAAAAATTCATCATCATACTCAAGGTCATCTACGTTTTCTCTTTTGTTATCTTCTAGGAATTTCGTAGTTTTGCATCTACATTTAGATGTTTAGTTTATTTGAATTATTTTGTGAAGGCTATATGGTCTGTGTCTAGATTTATATGTTTGTGTGTAGATGCCCAGTTGTTGTTCCAGCACAATTTGTTGAGGACATTATTTTTGTTCCATTGTATTGTGAAAGGTTAGTGGATTGTATTTATGTGGGTCTATTCCAATACTCTATTATATTCCATTTTTTGTTTATTCTTTCACTATTATACTGTCTTGATTACTGTAGTTTATTATTGTCCTGAAGTTAGACAGTGTCAGTCCTCCTACTTTGCTATTTTCTTTAATATTATGTTGGGTATTGTGGATCTTTTGCCTCTTCATATAAACTTTATAATCAGTTTATGGATATATTTAAAATAACTTACTGGGATTTTGATTGGTATTGTATCTATCAATTTGGAAAGAAATTATATCTTGACAATATTGAGTTTTTCTATCTAGAATATTTCCAATCTAATAATGAGTTGTCTATTCAGATTGTCTCAACATGGACTATATCTCCATTATTTAGTTCTTTGATTTTGTTTATCAGAATTCTGTAGCTTTCCCATACTTATCTTGAATATATTTTGTTAGATTTATACATAAGTATAAATTTTTTTGTTGGAAGTGCTAATGTAAATGGTGTTTTTTTTTGTTTTTTTTTGTTTTTTTTACAATTTCAAATTCCACTTGCTCATTGATGATTTATAGTAAAACCATTGAATTTTGTATATTAATCTTGTATTCTGCAACTTCACAATAGTCACTTATTAGCTCCAAGAGATTTTTTTGTCTATTATTTTGGATTTTCTACCTACATGATCATGTCATCTATGAGCAAAGAATGTTCTATTTCTTCCTTCTCAATCTATATACTTTTTCTTTTCTTTTGTCTAATTGAATTAGTTATAACATCCAGTATATTGTTGAAAAGGAAAGGTGAGCAAGGACAGCTTCATTTTGTACCACATCTTAATGGAAAAACTTCACGTTTCTCACCATTAACTATGATGTTAACTGCAGGTTTGTTTGTAGATATTCTTTATTAAGTTGAGGAAGTTCCCTTCTATTCCTACTTTACTGATATTTTATATCATAAATGAGTTTTTTATTTTGTCAAGGGCTTTTCTGCATTTACTGATACAATTATGTGATTTTTCTTTTTTAGATTGTTGATGTGACAGATTATATTAATTGATTTTTGAAAATTGAACCAGACTTGCATAACTGGGATAAATCTCAATTGGTCATGATATATGATTTTTTTGTATGTTGTTGGGGTTTTTTATGTTAATTTGTTGAGGATCTTTGCAACTATGTTCATGAGAGATATTGGTCTGTAGTTTTTCCATTTGTTTGTATTTTGTTTTTGTCCCTTCCTGATTTCATTAGAGTAATAATGGTCTCATGGACTCAGTTAGGAAATATCCCTCTCCATCTATCTTCTCAAAGAGACTATAGAAGATTGGTATAATTTTTTCCTTAAATGTTTGGTATAATTTTCCAATTTACCCATCTGGGCCTGATGTTTTTTGGTTTTAAAGAGTAATTCATTATTGCCTATTTTTTAATAGATACAGACCTATTCAGATTGTATATTTTTTCTTGTATTAGTTTTGGCTAATTGTGTCTTTCAATCAATTTATTTATTTTGTAAAAGTTATTAAATGTGTGGGCATAAATTTGTTCATAGTATTATTATATTTTAGTATTAATAGAATCTGTAGTTGTGTCTTCTTTTTCATTTTTAATATTAGTAACATGTGTCCTCTCTCATTTCTTCTTATTTAGACTGTCTAGAAGCTTAATACTTTTATTATTTAAAACAAGTTTTTTATTTTGATTTTCTCTATTATCTACTTTTCCTTTTATTGATTTCTAATTCTTAATATTAATTTTCTTCTGCTTGCTTTGGATTTAATTTGCTCTTGTTCTAACAGTTTTCTAAAGTAGAAATTTAAATCATTGAATTTAGATCTTTTTACTTTTCTAGTATATGCATTCACTGCTATAAATTTCCCTGTAAGTACTGCTTTTTTAAAAAATCATAAGTACTGCTTTTGATTCACTTCACAAATTTTGAAAGTTGTGTTTTCACTTATTTAGTTCAAAATATATATTTTTTCTCCTGAGATACTTTCTTTCACTTATATGTTATTTAGATGTGTGCCATTTAATCTCTGTGTATTTTCCATTTATGCTATTTTTGTTGACTTATAGTTTCAGTGTGGTCTGAGAACCAACATTGTATGATTTTATTTTATTTTTTTCAATTTGTTAAAGTCAGTTTATGGCCCCAAATATGGTCTATCTTGGTGAATGTTTCATGTGAGATTCAGAAGAATGTGTATTCAGCTGTTGTCAGATGCAATAGTTTATCGATGTCAATTAAATCCAGCTGATTGATGGCATTGTTGAATTCAGTTATGTCCTTACTAAATTCCTCCTTTTGGATGTTTCCATTTAGGACAGAAGGGTGTTGAAGTCTCCAACTATAATAGTGAGTTCTTCTATCTTTGCAATTCTATTTGTTTTGGCCTCATGTTGTTGATGCTCTGTTGATAAGCTGACAAACTTTAGTTATTGTTATGTTTCTTAGATAATTGATCTCTTTATCATTATGTAATACCTTTCTTTATCTCTGATAACTTTTTTGCTTTGAAGTCCATTCTGACTGAAATTAATATAGCTACTCCTGCTTTATTTTGAGTAGTGTTAATAGGGTATATTTTTCTCCATGTAGTCATTTTTAATCTATGTGTCTTTATATTTAAAATAAGTTATTTATACACAACATATAGTTGGGTCTTTTATTTTATATACTGACAATCTTTATCTTTCTATTGCTTCATTAGGCCATTGGCATTCAAAGTGATTATTGAAATAGTTGGATTAATATCTACAGTATTTATTACTGTTTTCTATTTATTGCCCTTGGTCTTAGTTTTTATTTTGTATTCCACTCTTCTTCTGACTTTTGTGATTTTTAACTGAGAATTTTATGTGATTCAATTTTCTGTTTTCTTTGGATAGCAATTTACTTCTTTTTTAAAAAATTTAGTGGTTTTCCTAAAGTTTTTAATATATATTTATAGCTAATCTAAGTCTACTTTCATTTTCATTTTCAAATAACACTAATTTCATGAGTTGTAGTGCTAGTACCTTATAACACAATAATTCTAATTTCTCTTTTACATTTTTTATTGTTGTTGTCATTTATTTACTTATATATAAGCATACATAGCATATATAGAGAAGATAATTACATATTATATATTATGTAAAACATACATATACATGTTACATGGTATATAGAATTATATATTATATGTAATACATGAGATATATACATAAGAATACATAAACAAATACATTATTCATATTATTTTGCAAGTCGTTATTTTATTAGCACTTATTTCTTCTTCAATGTTCTTTCTTTATGTAGGTCCAAGCTTCTGAATTATATTATTTTCCTTCTCTCTAAAGAACTTTTAACATTTCTTGCAAGGCCCATTTACTGGCAATAAATATTTTCAATTTTTGTTGTCTAAGAAATTATTTCTCTTTAACTTTTAAAGATAATTTTTGCAGGTTATAGAAAGCTAAGATATGGTCACTTTTTTTTTCTATTAATACTTTTAATATTTTACTCCACTTTCTTGTTTGCATAGTTTTCTGTGGACAAGTTAGACATATAATTCTGAACTTTGCTTTTCTATAGGTAAGGTATTTTACTTGTCTCCTCTTTCTTCAGGACTTTTTCTTTACCTTTGATTTTCTAGAGAAAAAGCTATTTCTAGGTATAATTTTGTTGGCACTTATTCAGTTTTATGTTCTCTGAGCTTCCTGGATCTGTGGTATGCTGTCTGACATTAATTGAGGAAATTCTCAGTCATCAGTCTTGTCTCAAACATCCTTTTTTTTTTTTGTCTCATTCTTTTCCTGGTATTCCCATTAAGTGTATGTCAAACCTTTTGTAGTTGTCTCACAATACTTATACATTAATTTCCCCCCCCTTTTTTTTTTGTCTTTCAGTTTTTAAGGACTCTATTGATATGTTATCTAGTTCAGAAACTTTACTATACCTTTCCAATCCACTAATAAGCCCATGAAGGACATTTTTTAAATTTCTTTTACAGTATTTTTGATCCCCAACATTTTTTTTTCTGTTGTTGTTCTTAGAATTTCCATGTTTCTGCTTACATTTCTCGACTATCTGCTTTATTCATTAGGTACCATATCTACTTTATCCATTGGAGTCCTTAATCATAGTTGTTTTAAATTCCAAGTATAATAATTCAAACACCTCTGGCATATCTGGTTGGTGCTTACTCTGTGTCTTCAAATTTTATCTTCTGCTTTCAGTATGGCCTATAAGTTTTTCTTGATAATGGTTCATAAGGTGCCAAGTAAAAGGAACAGCCATTAATAGGCCTTTATCAACATGATGATAGGTGTGGAATGAGAGAAAGGATTTTATAGTCCTGTGATTGTGTTCGTCTTTTAGTGAGCTTTTGCCTCTGAACTGTGAAATTCACCAGTTTCTGAGTTTTGTTTTTTTGCCCCCCCCCCTTTTCTTAGATGGCACAGGATACCTAAAATGGCTAGAGTTGGGTATTTTCTTTCTGGTAGGTCAGTTCGGTTCTGATAATATCCCAGCAAAGTGGGCTCTGGCTAACTAGTTTACCTGAGGGCGGGCCTTTTTAAGAACAGAGTTCTCTGGCACATTTCAAAATGGTCCCTTTGGCCTTCCTTACCAGAATCCCAAGGGGATATTTCTCTGATATAAACTGTGGAAACCTGGAAAATCTTCTGTAGCCAAATCTCACAATATTGTGGGGGTCTCCCCTATGATGAGGTCTCTCTGGAGTTTTTATTTCTCAAACTTGTCTATACTGAATCTCCAGCAATTTATTAATTAATATTCAGAGTTTCCTACCCTGGCACTGTTTCCTTTAAAAGATAACTTTCATAATTATTTGCTCAGGTAAGCCATACTGCCTGTATTATTCTGCCTCTCCAATCTTGGGGAGGTGGGGCAAAAGTTTTCCTTGTGCCTTCTAATCTCTTACGGATACAAGAAGAGTTGTTCATTCAACTTTTTACTTGTTAGAATTACTTGGCAACTTCCAAGATCCTTTCTTGTAGAAATAAAAACTGGAACCAACACTTTTGGGTTTTAATTTTGAAATATTTCGCATTAGAAAAAAGAATCAAAATTATATAATGAAGCACAATATAACTTCCTATTAAGAAAATCTTAACATGTAAATGTTTATTTACTTTTTTTTAATTTAATTTAATTTTGATTGCTTAGTTTTAATAAAGACACATATTCATTCTTGGCAATCATGTAAACCCACTCATTGCAATAAGCTCTGTGAAACCATTATCTAACCTTAGATATGCTGAAATGAAGCTTACAGGAAAAGGCCACTTAAAGTAGATGCAATAATACTCTGAGAGCAAAATTAAATGTTATTCTTTCTGGTTCAGGATAGAAAAAATAGAACTATAAAACAGAGAAATAGATTATTACATAATACTATAGACTACACATCCAGATGTGTTTGACTACTGGGCTAGCTAGATACTTTTGTTTGTTTATGTGAAGGCAGCATAATTACTAAGATCTTTTAACCAATCTCATATACCTTTATCATCAATGGAAAAGATTTCTTACATACATTAGGCTGAAATAAAAACTTTTTGGAAGAGATGTTAATAATGATAATTGAAGGACTTTTAATGTTAACTTACCATCCAAAAAGCATATGTTAAATTATTACACACTAAACAACTTATTGTGTTCTGTTTAAATGTGAATTATTATACAGATAATATAGCAGTTTCCACAGTATGCATTCTTATACAGTAAATTGTTATTTATAGAAATAACAGATAAAGAAATTAGTACATATTTCTAAATTGCTTTCCAAGTTATTTATATCCCCACAATGAGAGAGTGGGACTTTCTCCTTCCTAGAAATGTGTCTTTACTGATATTTTGATTATAATTTTTAGATTCTCAGTGAGGGAGAACATCTATTTATGTTTTCTCTCCTAGACTCCATTTTTAAAAATCTATTTCCTTTCTCATTTTTATTTTTGTCTTTTATATATTAATTTATAAAAATTGTTTATATATTCTAGATGCTAATTCATTACTTATTGAACTTACTGAAGTTTGGAAATGTCTTCTTGTATATATCTTGACTTCTTTTTCACTAAAGTTATGCACTTTATTGCGATGAATGTTAATTTTAATAGAATCAAATTTATTAGTATTTTTCTTTATGTTGTATAGTTTTTGTGTCTTGTTTAAGCAATCCCCCTAAACATCAAGTTTATATTATTGTCTAATATTGTCTTGTAAAAATTTAAATTTTTATTTAATACATTCAGGTCTTTTAATTGTATAGATGACATAATATATGTCTACTATTAATTTTATTGAATGATAATAATTGAATGTTCCTGGACTATTCGTGAAAAGTTAGTCTTTTGATTCTTTTCTGTCCAATTTTCTTGAGGTCAAGTGTGTTCCAAAATCCTCAATTTTATACAATTTAGTAAAGTAATACTCAAAAAATGCCATGTATTATACTGCATCCCCAGTGTGATCAAAGGCAACACTATATATTTAGTAATGAAACTAATTAAAATTCATGTAGCAAAAAAACTACAAATATTCAAACTACATGGGATAAATAAAAAATCTAATCAGTCTCACATAATTTTACGTCAGATTTTCAACCTAATGTGTTCAGGTCAGATCAGACTTTTCTATGAAATTAGTTTTAGAACACTTGAAATTTTCAAAATTATATACTTAGGAATAAATTGAATATAAGATATGCAAGACCACTATAATGCAAATTAAAAAGAAAAAAACACTGCTGATGGAAATCAACAAGTACTTAAATTAATGGAGTTATGTACTGTGTTTACAATTTTAAAGAATCGATATTGCTAAGATTGTAAATCTTCCTAAATTTATATATAAATTCAAAGTAGTTTCAATCAAAATCCTAACCAACATTTTGAATAAACATACAAGGTTTTCTAAAATTTATATGAAAAGCAAAATATTTATAATATCAAAAAATAAAATGAACATCAAGCTTGACAACTTGGAAGATCTTATTTTTAGTCTAATTAAGTTAGGATAATAAAGACAATACTTCATTGACATAGGATAGTCATATAGATCAATGAAAGCAAAATAATTCAGGAACAGATGAATGCTTATTCAGCCAATTAATGTTTGTCATCATTAATGTAATTCAATGAAGCAAAGTATATTTTTTCCAACACAAAGTGCTGGAATAACTGGATATCTATATTAAAAGATGAAATTTACATAGTATAATATGGAGCTAAACATAACTGAAATTATAATATTTCTATAAGAAAACAAGAGAAATATTTGTTAGCTTGTATTAGGCAAAGATTAATTGAAGAGGGCATGTAAAACATGGATTTCATAAGAAAGAAAGTGGTATAATAGATTTCATCAAAATGAACAATTCTTTTGTTCTTTCAAATATACAAATAAAAATATAAATAACAGTGGGAAGAATTTTTGAAATGTATATACTAACAAAGGGTTTCTATTCTGAATATATAAAGATTTTTAAAATTCAATAAATAAGAAAACAAACAAAAATCATTGAAAATGAGAAAAATAGAACTGACTTTTCAACAAAGATATATGAATTGGCAATAAGCATAGGAAAAGTGTCCAACATTATTAGAAAAGAGAAATTTAAATCACAATGAATACCAGTACATCCATACTAAAATGGCTAAAGAAGAATATAATACCATGTAATGATGACTGTGTTGCACAACTGGAGTTTTAATATATTGCTGATGGAAATGAAAATGCTACAGTCACTTCAGAAAACAGATCGACAGTGTCTTATTGAGCAAAGTATACATATACCATATAATTCAGCAAACCTAATCTTAAGTATTAACCAAGAGAAACAAATTACATTTTACCCAGAAAGTACAAAGCTATTCATATTAGCTTTGTTCACAATAAACAAAAACTGGAAACAATCCTAATGCTCATTATCTGATCAACAGATAACCAAGTTGTGGTATATCTGTAATTCGAAATACTACTCAGTAATAAAATTTAATAAATAATTGATAGATACAAAAACATGGGCAAATATCATAAGCATTATGCTTTGTTAAAGGAATAAAATTCAAATGCTCATGTATTGTATGATTCTATTTATTTAAAGTTCTAGAAAACACAAATTCATGGAAACAGAAAATAGATCAATACTTCCCAAGGATTTAGAGTTGGTGGAGGTGATAGACTGAAAAGCAGCATGAGGGAGATTTTGGGAAAGATGTAAATGTTTGTATCTGATTGTGGAGAAGATTACAAAGCTATCTCTAAATGTCAAAATTCCTAATCTATATACTTAAATTGATTAAATTTTGTTGTTTGACAATTATATCTCAATAAACCCAGGACAAAATTAAGTTAAAAATATTTGGAAAATTAAAAAAAAAATGCCTATACTAAAGCATAAATAATTTTTAAATGACTATCTCAGAAAATTTTTCAAAATTCTCAATATCTAAGAAGAGGTTATTAAAATAATCTTAATTGCCAAAATCTGATACTTAATTCACTTCCTCTGTAGCACACTAAGTAAAATTCTCAGGCTGTGGCATCACGAACCTAAAACTTAGATTTATTTCCCAGAGTGTTTGCACAGTATCCT
The DNA here is from genome assembly GCF_000325575.1 of Pteropus alecto. Lineage (NCBI taxonomy): Eukaryota > Metazoa > Chordata > Mammalia > Chiroptera > Pteropodidae > Pteropus > Pteropus alecto. Next base: position 10,328,545 of record NW_006494613.1, read on the forward strand.
TCAAGTAACTAGTTTACTGAATTTGGTATAGATTTAATTTGGCTACCGAATGCCTAATCTAGATTTCAGATAATTTCTTTTCCCATGTGGACTGATCCCTATGACTATAAATGAATAAAGGATATTTCACTGTTTGAACACCTCTAATTTAAAGCAACTTAATCAGCCCTCTTCATTGAAAGATTCTGGACTATAATTACAACACTAATGTCTGGCTGTCGGTTCTTTGCAGGCCTGGTAGCAAAGAATAATTGCATCCCATGCATTTTCTTGTGGAAATTGCTTCATGCCTAGAGGTGATTTTTTTTTTTCTTAATCATTTCTTCTGTATCATGTAACTGCTACTAACATAAAGGACTTTTGGGCTACAATATTAAAATATCATTCTCCTCCTTCCATCTAGATACCATTCAGATAGAAAAAGAAATAACTAATTTGCAAGGATTTAGGAATGCCAAAAGTATATTTAATAGTAAGAAGATCTCAGAGTGATTGCAATGTGATCCTTAATATTGATATTATACTCTGATTTTCAAAGTTCATTATATGCTAGGAAGATTTTATTTCTGAAATTTTAACAGACTATAATTTGACCAGTATTTTGTCAGCTTATGCTTTAAAGACTTTCTGTTGCAATACTCAAAATAGGTTAATTGTTGACTATAATACTCACCATACTGTTTTTATAATATTTCCATCAGAGAATTTTAGTAGCTCTAGCAAATCTCCATGGGTGTTTTATAAAAAATTTTATATGACAAAAAGTTACAAACATCATAAAATTTGTGTTTATATAGTCCAAGTATATTTCCAAGTATATTTAAATGAGTTAATCATTTAAAATACATAATTATCTAATATTTTGAGTTTTAATACATATGACTGATCTTTTATAAAGGTTATTAGACTAACTATATTAAATATAATTGAATTTTATCTCAATTATCCTCTAATGCAAAGTTATGTATTTTTTGCTTAGCTTTTCTAAAGTTCTGCTTATAATTATTTATCCTCCAATAATGCAGTAAGCTCATCCAGCTCACCTTATTTTTTCTGTAAATTCCATTGTTGAAGGCCCATGGAGTTACAAATATAGCTGCTACAGAACAATAGACCAGAACATAAATGCTCTGTTCTAAATTGCATGCTATAAACTTTTCTTTTTACTACTTATGTCATTTATGGAAGATTTTATACATTTATATTTACTTTAAATTATTAAAATACCCACCCTCTCCATTTTAAAATTTTATATTGAATTTCACAGTTGTCTTCTGCCTGAGTGTGAAGTTAGGGAGATTTAATAACTCTTGAGAAACCTCTTTTTTTTTCCTCTTTGAGATCTGATTCTTTTAGCATGTTAGGATTAGTAGAAAAAAAAAAAAAGAGAGAGAGAGAGAGAAAATAACAAATATCTCTTTTTGAGTATCTGTTGGAGTAATTTACCCTGTTACTAGTCACTGTTTTCATTGCCATTAATTAGTGCTGTCTCTGACGGTGGTCCAAAGCTTCTGCCTTCCCACATGGATTATTCAATATTGTTCACAATCTCTTTCCATTTATGTTTCCCTACTGTAGGGGACCCCTTTCTCACACTGCTTGCAGTAAAAGGAAGAGGGTTTAAAACTATTTTATGAAATGATACCGTGATTTTTGGAAAACTAATATATCTTTACAATTCCAGATGGTGAATATGCAGTCTGCTCCACTATCATCTTCTCATTCTCCATTCTGCCATCTCCCCAGGTTTGCTTTTCACCTGCTCAATAGGTTCAGGAAGAGATCAGGGGCTAATTTCTTTTTAGGCAAGCATTCTAAGTATTTTGCAGTGCTTCTCTTGGAATCTCCCCTTATCAAACTTCAGGTGGTAAAATTGTATAACAGTCTTTTCTCCCTGTAGCAGTCTCAGGCAGTCAATCCCATATTTCCTATAGATGTTTGTTCTAATAGACATTCAGGTTTTTTTTTCTTATTCTACATCCAGCAGAGTTTGAAACAAATGAAAATGTGTGAATGTATATGTGTTCTCTTGGCTCCTGAGATACGATGATTACTTGATTTCTCTCCCAAACTTTGACCACTTACTTTTAATATCTTTAAAGTATCTCTCTTCTTTCACCTTTTTTTGTCTGGCTTATTTTGCTTAGCATAATTATCTCGAGGTCCAACCATGCTGTTGCAAATGGCAGAATTCCATCTATTCTTATGGCTGAGTAATATTCCATTGTATATATGTACCATTGCTTCTTTATATAATCATTTATTGTAGAACACTTCAGTTGCTTCCATGTTCTATGAACATCGGTGTGCAAATATCTTTTTGGATATGAGTTTTCAAGTCTTTGAGGTAAATACTCAATACAAAAAATGTTGACAATTCCATGAAATCACTTATATGTGGGATATAAACTTAAAAACAACAAACAAACAGGACAGATAAACAGAGATTCATGGACATGGACAATAGACTAGTGGTTACCATAGGGGAGGGGAGAGATAGATGGGGTAAAAGGGTTCAAATACATGATGACAGAAAAAATTTAACTATGGGAGGTGAACACACAATGTAAAAATATATATGCCTTACCTTA
>NW_006494613.1:10331262-10416696 GCF_000325575.1 Pteropus alecto
GTTTGCTTTTTCCTTTGTGTTATTTAGGTATTTTTTTGAGGTCATCTCTTCCTCTATTCTTTTTCTCTATTCTTTACCATTTATCCCTGGAAATATCTGATAAATCCAGTACAACTTTTAGAATAGCAAACTGTCTCTACCATGTAATTAATATAGTTTTGCAAGTAGTTGTTGTTTTAGTTACAATTTACCATAATCAAATAATATTCAAAACAATTACCTTAAGTAAAATTGAAAAAGTATATCTATATCCATCTATATATATATATATGCATTAGAAAATATTTATAATAAAAATATTATCATTTCAATAAATACAATAAAACTGACAAAATTCAATATCCATTTATGATTAAAAACTTTCAAAAAGGTGATTACAAAGAGAATGTACCTCAATATAATAAAAACCATATATTACAAGCCCATAGTTAACATCATACTCAATTGTGAAAAGCTGAAAGTTTCACCTCCAAGATCAGAAACAAGATAACCATGTCCAATCTTGCCACTTTTATTAAACATAATATTGGAAGTTCTAACCAGAGCAATTAGGCAAACATACATACATACATACATATATACATACATAGCAAACATATTGGAAAGAAAATAGTAAAACAATCACTATTTCCAGATGGCATGATGATACATATTTAAAAACAACTCTAAGGATACCACCCAAAATTGTTAGAATAAATAAAGTTAAAAGAAAGTTGCAGGATATGAAATCAATATACAAAAATCTGTTGCATTTCTATACACTAGCAACAAGCTATCAGAAACAGAAATTATGAAAACAAAGTTTCATCAAAAATGATAAAATACCTAGGAATAAATTTAACCAAGGAGATAAAAGATATGTGCAATATAAACAATATAACTTTAATAAAGAAATTGAAACTGAAACAAAAATTGAAAAAATAGTTCATGCTCATGGATTAGAATATGGTTAATATGCCCATACTTCCCAAAGCAATTTACAGATTTGATGCAATCCCTATCAAAAATCCAATGACTTTTTTTTATAGGAATAGGACAAAGCATTCTAAAATTTATATAAAAACAAAAAAGACCCCAAGTAGCCAAAGGAATCTTGAGAAAGAAAAACAACGCTTGAAGCATCACTCTTTCTGATTTAAAACTATGTGTTACAAAACATACTGTTTTGATTACTGACAGAAAAGGAAACACATAGATTAATGGAAAAAAAATACGGAGCTCAGAAATTAACCCACGTACAACAAAGTAGGGAGAACATACAAGGGAGAAATGACAGTCTCTTTAGCAAATGGTGTTGGGAAAATTGGACAGACACATGAAAAAGAATAATACTAGACCACCATCTTATACCATACACAAAAAAAATAATTCAAAATGGATTAAAGACTTGAATGTAAAACCTGAAACCATAAAACTTTTAGAAGAAAATCTAGGTGGTAAACTCCCTGATACTGGTTTTGGAGATGATTTTTTGGAACTGACACCAAAAGCAAAAGCATAAGAAGAAAAAATAATCAAATGTGACAACATCAAACTAAAAAGCTTTTACACAGAAAAGGAAACCATCAATAAAATAGAAATACAGCCTACTGAATAGAACAAAATATTTACAAACAATGTATCTAACAAGGAGCTAATACCCAAAATATATTTAAAAACGTATACAACTCAAATAGCAAAACAAAACAAAACAAAAACAAACAAAAAAAACCTCAACGACCTAATTATAAAATGGGAAAAATATGTCAATAGACATTTTTCCAAAAAATATACAGATGACCAACAACTATATGAAAAGAGGCTCAATATCCCTAATCATTATGAAATACAAATTAAAACCACAACAATATATCATTTTATACCTGTTAGAATGGTATTATAAAAATTGCAGAAAATGTGGTAAAATGAACCCTTGTGTACTGTTAGAGGGACTGTAAGTTGGTGTAGCCACTATAGAAAATAATATAAGTTTAACAATATAAGGGACTGTAAGTTGGTATAGCCACTATGGAAAACAATATGAGTTTCCTCAACAAAATTAAAAATAGAACTACCACATGATCTAGCAACTCTACATCTGGGTATTCATTAGTAGAAAATGAAAACAATAACTTGAAAAGATATATTCACTCCATTGCAACATTATTTACAGTAGTCAAGAAATGAAAATAACCTAAAAGTGTCCATTTATGGATGAAGATAACAAGACGTATAATAGAATATTATTCAGCCATAAAAAAAAGAATGAAATATTACCATTTATGACAGCAAAGACAGACCCTGAGAGCATTACACTAAATTATATAAATCAGACAAAGACAAATACTATATGATCTCAATTATATGTAAAATAACAAACAAACAAAATACAACACCAAGAGCTCATTGATATGGAGAATAGATTGGTGGTTTTCACAGGCTAGGAGGTGGTGGGGATGGCAAAATTGGTAAAGGGGGACAAAGGTACAAACTTCCAGTTATAAATATCATGGAAATATATTGTACAACATGGTGACTATAATTAATAATATTGCATACTTAAGAGTTACTGAGAGTAAATCTAAAAGTTCACATCATAGGAAAAAAAATTCTGTAACTATGTATGGTGATGGTTGATAACTAGACTTATTGTGGTGATCATTTTGCAACATACACAAATTCTGAATCACTATGACATACACATGAAACTAATGTTGTGTCAAATATGTCCATTATATCTCAATTTAAATGTATATCTATATCTCCATATATATATGTGTGTGTGTGTATATATATATATATATATATATATATATACACACACACATACACATAATAGATGTATAGCTATATCTAGCCTTTAATAGAAAACATTTTTCGGATTTCGATTATAAACTTTGTTATGTGGTACATTTTATAGGATTAGAGTAGCACATAATCTTCAAATATGGCCAACAGCAATTCCTTTTATTCTTTTTTCCCATGTGTTGCTTATTAAATCAAGAATTGAGGACTATTTCTTCTCTTACATCTGAACCCACTGCAACTTGTTTTAGCTAATAGACTTCAGCCAAATTGATATTCCTAGACTGTTATGTGTTTGTGGGCCTTATTAGGATTGGAAGCTTCGGCTTGGTTTCTCTTAAAGCCCAGCTGCGATGTTATAAGAAAGTCCAGGCCAGACTACTGAATGTTCTGCTGTTGCAATCAAAACTAAAAATCTATTGTCTTTATAAATGAGGGAAATTTGCAGAAAGTAGTTAGCTATGTTTGTTTCTTTTAATCTCTCTCAAAATGCATGTTTCTATTCAGTTTATGGCATTTAAGTTATTTTGAGAAAAAAAGAATAGCAAGTAATATCTTCAAATAAGCATTTCTTTAATACATATTATCTAGCATGCCTCTGGGTTGGTTACCTGAATAAAGTTGATAAAATACCAGCAGTACCTTACTACCCAAGACAATGGGGAAGAGATTAGGAATATTTGATTGCATGATGGAAGTAGTGAAGTCTATAAACTCATGTGAAATGCCAAGATAATGACTCATTGAGTCAGATTCTAAATGAAACTGAAAGGACAGAATTTAAAAAATTATATTAATTTTCATACTATGAATTATAAGAATTATTTAAAGCAGAGTAGCAGTTCAGAGAATACTGTAAGAAAACATATTTATGTATAAATAAAGATATACAAGACTACATAAAATTATCTGCTTTATTCTGTAAGATAATGATTTATATTTAATAAAATCTATGTTCTTTTTAAACTTTGAGACAATCGAATTTAATTTTTATAAAGTTCATTGGTATAAAATTGGCTCTGTTTTTAAGGGAAATATTTTAAATTACTCATTTTAGATGTTGCCTTACAACCTTCTGTGAGTAGGTGGTATATTTGTATATTATGCCAAATATGAATGCTTGGTAGATTAAAAAGTTTGGTAAAAAATATTGGCAACAAGGAAACATCACGTTTCTTGAGCTGAAGAATGATATGTCTATTTAGTGTTTGCATCGGTTTTGTGGTTATTTAAGAAACAAGAGCTCAGAGGCATCGACCACTACCATACACACACAAAATAAATAACAAAATAAAAGCCTTAACAATTCAACATTAAGTATGATAAACTCATTTGATAGCCTTAATAAATAAGGAGATAAAGAAGAAAATAAATAATTAAAAGGTATTATTTGGTGACCAGAGAAATCAAGGAGTTAATGGCATTGTAAAAAAGGGTAAAATGAGTAATTTAAAGATTGCAGACCTATGGGACCAGAGTAGATTTGAAAAGATGTCCGTAAATAGAAGAAAGACCTATTTTTCCAGTTACTCTTAATCCTTGACCCAGTGCTATCTAAGACTAAGAGAATTACGCTCAGCTATTCCTTTGCTTGATGAATAGGAACTGTCGCTCAAGAAAAAGAACTCTCACTTTTGGAATTTGAATGTTAAGAGACGGGCTTAGAAAATTGGAAGACAAAAAGATAGAATGCAATTCATAATATTAAGACTGCCTTACTAATATTGAGGTTTTAAAATATCATTCAAAATATTAAAACTATTTAAAAACATTATATAAAATGTTTATAGATATTTGAGTAAATATTATCACCTATTTGTGTTGGAAGTTTGAGATCCATTTGATTATAATTTATTATGTTAACCTATATACAGACATGTCACAAGATATAATAATCATCTAGATCCCAGAAATGTTATATTATCACATTATTTTGTCTCCATATGGTTAACCATTTCAAATTGAGAAGTTGAAAGGCTAAAAGTGTGGTAGAACCTCATGCTTCCCCTTCAACAAACATGAAAACAATGCTAAATCCCACCTCTTTTGCAATGCGTAAATATAGACATTTACAAAATTTTTGTAGTAATAATAAGTTAATTTCTTCTTTGAACACCACTAAGATAAATTTACATGTTAGGGAGAATCTTTTATTTACCAGTGAAATTTTGTGGGCTATAGACTTGAAATATTAAGCTATTTCCATATTCTTTAAATGCTCTCTCAGAAAAGATTTTGTATGATAAATAATGTACTTCTCATATTTTTAAATTCTATATAAAAAAAAAACATAAAAATTGCCTTATATGTTCTCTTCAAGGGTTTAAAGCATTTCTTTAATTTTTTCCACAAGTCTTCTGGGAGGTACAAACAGCTTATTCAAGACTTTGAAATTATTCACATAAGTCATTTATTGCTTTCTTTTCTAAAGGATGCTAAAATTCCCCCCCCCCACTTTCTCTTTTGATTGCTTCTTTTCCTTCTTTTTTGATTATTCCCTTGTTGAGCAATTTTTCATGCTTCTAAGAAATATAAGGCTATTTTTATCACAGAAGAATATGCATGATGATATAAAACATATTTCAATTTATTTAGCCCTTTCTGGGATGAAGTGCAATTACAGCTTTTAAAGTATGCCCTAGTTGATACTATGCCTGCATTGAACTTTTAAGATATGCTTTATGATAAAGAGCCATTTTAAGACTGTATCTTGACATGTGCTGACTTTAAAGTACGGTTTTAGTTACTATTTTCTTTTGCCAATTAGTCTTCACTGTATAATCTGTGTGTACATATAAACAGCATATTTTTAAAAATCACATTAGGCAAATGAGTACTTTGCAAATACAATTTTTTCATCAGTGCTTGTATTCTTTATAATTGCTCACTATATTTAGATGACAAAATAATTTGAACTATTGAAGTAAACTTTATTATTCTTTGAATTTGCATATACAACTAATTATTTATTCGCTTTATTAAAAAAACTATTTTCCTACTGTATTCATGGATACTTAAATCCAATAAAATTTAGATGTAAGAAATTTTCAAACTTTACTAATAAAACTTGGATATTATTTTCTAACCATATATATGCCATACCAATATACACAAAGACAGGTTCTTAAAATAAGTAAATACTAGTTGAGAAATTTATATCTATAAGAATTCTCTTTGGTTCTAAATATTTCTCTTCTAAACTAGATTAAATAAAATGCGGATCTTGCCCTTACTCTAATGCAAGTACATTCTGTCATTTATCCCTCTTTAATCATATATTTTTCTATGGTAAAGAAGTTTCCTGTTTATTTATTGTCAAGTCTTTGTTTTTAGTAGATAATTTTTGATAATACTATACTAATTCCTATACTGGGAAAATGAAATCCATTTTATTTTGAACTAACATACTTGAAGTTCGGAATTCAGAAAAAAATGCTATGTATATTTATGTGTTCTTCATTTAATTAGGATAATGAGTGTTGTGATTATTTTTGACTAGAAGAAACTGTTAACTGATTATTTGAAAACATGTGCATAGCTGGTTACCAGTCTGGGCTGAAGGGAGAGAGATGAAAATGGGAGGATAATCTTTTGGTTGCAATCTATTTTATTTCTAAATTAAGGATATTTTATAGATTAGATTAATACATCCCTTCATTTAAAATTCTAATAAATAATGTAATTTCAGTATCATTAGTTTTAAAACACTCATGCTGTCTCCTTCCCAATTAAATAATTGTCTTATAAGGGGGCTCTTTTACCAATGATTCTGCTTTGATCACATTACTTAGATATAAAATCTAAATAATGATTCATTTAGATGCTGATGTATATCACCTGTAGCACATATTTTCAAGTCCAGATATCTGCTAAAATCTTGGAGAAAAAAATTGCACCTCGTTTATTCTTTGAATTTAAAGTTGTCCACAACAATATGACTGCTTTGTCAAAAAATCATTTAAAGAAATTCAATGACTTATTACTATTAGATCACCTAGTTTATAGAATTAACGTGAAGTCAGACAAAGAAAAGATAAAATAGCATAAAATTCCAGGCTATGAGTTCTGTAGTACCTCCATTTCTCTCTTGAGCCCTTGTACTGATAATCCAGACTTGTACTTGCGCTATAGTTTATGTGACACTATCAAAGCCATCTAGTGAGCTAGACATATGATAGCTCAGATTTCCAGATAAGGCTGCCACTATTAATAGAGTTTATACTTATATGAGCCTAATCTTTATAATTATTGCTTATTATGGATGTTTTATATTGTATATATATATTTTTTTTCTTTAACTTAGCCAAATTATGCTGGAGAATAATAGCTTTACTAATCCAGTTCAAAAAAAAAAAAAAAAGTATCAGAAAACTAAATTTTATCTATGTCTTTGTTTTTGTTGTTATTGTTGTTCATGTTTTTGGTATTTTCTTAACTATTCTTCAAGATTACTTTCTCCTAGCATGGCCAGTCATATTAGAAATCATTGATATTAAATTTAAAAATAAATAAATTTTCTTAAAATCTTGTTTACCATTGGTCTTTGATCATTAAGAAAATTAAAGAAGCTATTTTTTTTAAAAGCCCAAAAAACTATATTTGAAGAAGAGAAATTGTAACTCTGTTATATCCAGTTTCTCATAGCTATTTTGTTCTCTAAAATATTAAATATATATTTTTAACTATGATTCATATTAACTCTTAATCTCAAGTACTTTCTAAATAATTAACTGAGCCTATATTTATGGGGTGCTTGTTTTATTACAAATATATCAGTTACCTCCAGATAGCTGATAAAAAATATAAAAACTCACAAAAAATAAAACAAGAGAAGCCAACATAAAACAAGCAAAACCAGATATAACTCCATCATTATGAAATTTATAATCTAGGGTCCTGCCTCTCAAAGTGTTGTTCATAGACTAGATGTTCAGTATCATCTGGGAATTAGAAATGCAGAATCTCCAGCCCCACCTTAAATGATCCATTGTACTACATTAAAGTTTACAAAGGGTTGATAGACACATAATTTTAGTAATCATATCCAAAAGGTAAACTTGTACATTTCCTAATTGTTAATGTGTATATGTACATCAAAATGGTTACTACTTCTATTTTCTTTTAATTAAATCTCTTTATACAAGTATTCTCAGATTACCAAACAGAAATGTACACTGCGAAGCATGCTATATTCTCTCAAGCTTCTAAAGGTTGGATGTGGGGTGCCAGACAAATAGTATGAGAAAAATTATAACTTAGTAAATGGATCAATATCACACACACACAAAAATAAAACAGAAAATTAAATGTTTTGCAGTTTCTTTGGGAAGAAAGGATTTTAATACATTAGTATTCATAATGAATATCAAGGGAACTTGCTAGAATGTAAGAATCTTCTTATCACTTAGGCCTTGGTATGATTCAGCTCTTCTGACTGATGTTTCTTAACAAATGGCTTAATCTGCTAAAGTCTCAATTACCTCATTAGTAAAGTAGGGGTAACAAGAATTTTGTTTAGGATTGGAAGGAGGATTATGAATTATGGGCATAAATTGTGTGGTCTAAAAAGGGGCTCGATTATTGAAAATTATACAAAATTCTGTGGCATGTTTCATAAATTACTCAAGAAATGCATTGCCATAATTTAGAAATTAATTTGTTCATAGATTTTTTAAAAATGTAATTAACTTAAAAGTTATAAAAATCTTTTTAAATCTCATCTCCTACTATAATCATTATTACAACATATCCACATGCCTAACTAGTCTTATAACGAGAAATGAATGAGCATTAACAGTCAATGTAAAAATTTAACTCCATTATAATATAAAATCTATAAGGACAGGGCTTGATCAGTCTTTCCCAGGAAATGAGAAATAACTTGTTTAGCTGGTACATTTGGGAGAAGAAACTGAAGTGCTGGAATCAGCTTATTCTGAGTGCTCTGTTTTAGCACTTCCTGTCTGCAAATAAGACTTGGGTAAGGAGGTAAAGTGGAGTATGGGAAGAAGAGAGGGTATTACATTTACTTCAAAAATCATAGTAACATCTTTGGCGGCAAGTTTAAACTATGTTTTCTATAATCTTCACAAACCAAAAAAAAAAGAAAAAAAATGCTGATGTGTTTCCTACCCACAAGGCTTGTTTTTTGTTTGTTTGTTTGTTTGTTTGTTTGTTTTTTAATAGATTTTGCTGAACTTAGAGGATATATTTATGGGTCCTACAAATCTTAGCAGAACCATGCCATATTACCAACATCAATGTGATGAAATAATTGAGATTTATTCTCACAAAATAAAGTGCATTGTTATTTTGCAAATTGTTCAGTTATATTTCAAAGTTCTCATTTAAAGTTGTTGTGCCAGGGGTAGGGCCAACTTAGACTACAAAATATTTAACTTGAAAGAAGATATTAGAATTATAATGAAGGTTCTTAGGTGGAATATGCTTGCTCAGTTATAGTGTTTGTGAAATATTGAAATATCCTTGTACTCATCAACAATATTGCTGTCCTAAACTCTATTCACCCAATTAATGTTGGCACCCTCCCTACTCCACTCTCTTCCTATAATCGAGCAATTCAGGGGTTAATGCCTCAGAACGGGACTTCCAATCCCTGTTCCTTAAGGTTCTGAATAGGTTATGTTTATAATTTAGAAGCTATCAAGTACTTCCCCTCTAACCCCCACCCTTTCCAACAACCCTCCCCACCCTAAGATAGGTGTTTGTATAAGTAAAAAATTCTGCTTTGGTTCATACCAAGTAAATTAGTAAAGAAATCAAGTTGCTTTGTGTGTCCTTTTAAGGAAGTCCAAGTTATTCAATGTCTCTAGAGTTGTCCATACTGTGTTGGGACAGCAAGAGTTTATTTGCTTTGTTTCATTGTTTTTAGTGTAGTACAATGATCCAGACTGGAAAAATATTGTTCCCTACTTTCAAGTAGCTTAAGAAGAAGTTGTGTGTGTGTGTGTGTGTGTGTGTATGTGTGTGTGTAAATATATAGTAACAAAAATAGGCTAAATATATATATACCTAAAATAGGCTAAAAATAGGCTAAATATATATAGTAGTGCTAAATATATATATATATATACACACATACATACATGTATATATATATACATACATATATATATATATATTTAGCACTACTAAAGCACTGAAAAAAAAGGACAATGAAATTTCTGATTTATTCTTCCAATCACCTACTTAAGTCTATTAACAGATAATTTTATGTCCTATTAGTAGCTTGACAATGCTACACAATCCCTGCTTTCATTTAAAGATGTTTAGACTTGAGATCTCTACTAGGCTTACCATGATGTTATTACATTTTTTTTTTTAAATTAGGAAATGTCTTGTGCTTTAGGCTCTAAATGTTAAAAAATAAGAAAAATATAATCACATAATACATATAACTAGCTCTATGTTCTGTACTATGTTTTGAATAGTTATGAACTAATTCTGTTACTAGATGAATTATCTTATCAGGTGAATATAAGATTCCCCTATCACTTCGACTTCTTTTTGAAAAGTAGTTATCAGAGTAAAATATCACATTCTATTTTTCAATTTCTCCTTTCTGGAGAAACTGAGTGTTTCAACTTTGAAGGATAGCAAGCATTCCTTATTAATTTAATGCCATTTTAAGTAGAAAAAAAATGAGAATTCTGTCTTCAGTTTGGAAGATAATGATAAAAGGAAATAATTTGTATAACATTCAAACAAGGTGAAACTCAGACCACATGAAATATGAACTAAAAAATTGTAAAGTTAAACCATATTCATTGAGACTGATATAAGAAATTAAAATCTCAATTATAGAAATTAACTATAAATTAAATATTATTTAAAAGCTACATTTATAAACTATATTAAATTTATATAGACAATATTCTAAGTACCAGTAAGAAAAAAAGTAGATTGAGGAATAGCAACATCAGAGTACATGATAAATTCAGCATGATAAAATCAACATGACATGGATTTGAAATTGCCAAATATATTATCTAAATAGAATAAATAATCTAGAAAGAGCAAAGTACTTTCAATACACGATCTATTTTTTTTTAAATTTTACCTTACTATACACCATAGAAACAAAAGTAATTGATAAAATTGTAATGTCACAATTAATATTTACATTAGAAGTAAATTAACCTACATGTAAAACCTGAGAGTAGAACATTTAAAATAAAAAAGGAATATAAGAGCTATATTTTTAAAATTATCTGTCATTTTGTTTTTAAAAATGACCAAAATGTATTTTGCATATTATATATGCAGTCTTTATCCACAGTACTTGGCTCATAGCTCCGCAAACCCTTGAAATTTCCTAAGTGTTAAGTGATAAATATATCTTTCATTATGCTAATGAGGTGACTTTTAGAAAGCACCTAAGGATGGGGCTGGTTACCAGTGGAGTCAACCTATGATTAGAAGGTTGAAACTTCTAGTTTCACTCCCTGAACTCTAAGGAGGGGAGAAGGTCTGGAGGTTGAATTGATCAATAATTTAATCAATTATGATTATGTAATGAAGCCTTCATAAAACCCCAAAAGGACAGGGTTTGGAGAGTTTCCAGGCTGGTGAACTTCTGGAGATTGGGAGAGTGACTCACTTGGAAAAACATGGACGCTCCATACCTTTTTTCTATATCTTGCCTTGTGTATTTTCCATCTGTTTCTGAGTTATATCCTTTTCTGATGAACCAGTAATCTATTAAGTAAAATGTTTCTTTATGTTCTGTGAGTTGCTCTAGCAAATTAATTGAACTTTGGGAGGAGATTATGGGACCTCTGATTTATAGCCAGTAGGTTGGAAGCACAGGTAATAACCTAGACTTGAGACTGACATTTGAAGTCTAGGAAGTTGTGGGAACCTACAATCTGTAGCTGGTAGGTCAAAAGCATAGTTAACAACCTAGGCTTGTCACTAGCATCTAAATTTGGGGTGGGGATCAGTCCTGTAGGACTACATCCGAAAACTGTGGAATCTGATGCTATTTCCAAGTAAATAGTGTCTGAATTGAGTTGAATTGTAGAACACTCAGCTAGTGTTCTTAGAACTGCTTGTTAGTGTGAAGAAGCCTACAACTCATGCACACACGCACGTTGGAATTGGGTCCAGGAATCTAATTTACTATTTATATAAATTTAAAAATATCTGCTTGACAAATATTTCAGAAAACACATTTCAGATACAATTACAATTCAAATAACTATTAAAAATTTTTATATCTAAAATAATGATTCTAAAAGTGCCATCCCCAGACAAGCATCATCAGCATCATGTGGGAATTTGTTATAAATGCAAATTTTTGAAAGGCACTTCAGATCGATGAGTCAGCAATTCTGGGAGTCGTGTCCAGAAATCTGAGTTTAAATAGCTCTAGGTAATTTCAATGCACGCTCAAGTTTGAAAACTACCGATTTGTAATTTTGAAGAGTCCACTTACAAATTAATAACAAATGACAAACCACCTGTATTAGGTAGGGTTCAAACATAGATTCAAAGCCACTAAGACACATATAATTGTAGGTGGATTTGACCTTATGCAATGGTAGAAGCTGATTAAACAATCTGTCAGATTTTTCTTTATGTTTGATGCTGAAGCATACTGTCCACAGGATAGGCAGTTAGAAAGATGAATGTAAAATGAGGAAGCACAGAACAGGCCTGAATATACATGCCCAGGATAAATTCTTTCCAGAATGAACTGAAAACTGTGTCAATTATTGCCTCTCACTTTGGCAGTATGAGTATCCTGCAGGAACCAAGACTTTTTTTATCACAGATGACACATACCTGGCTTAACAAGGTCTCTCTTGCCTGTCTGTCTTTGACTGTCTCTCTCTCTCTCTCTCTACACACACACACTGGAGTTCTCCAGAGAAATAGAATCAATAGAATATATAGATACCCACCTTATTGATTCTGTTTCTCTGGAGAACTCTATAAGTGTTCTGATACACATATACATTATTATTTAGAGCTTTCTGGGAAAAAGGTAGATCAATATAGAAAGAAAGAGTCCTCATGAGAGAAAGAGGACCAATACCATGACACCGTGTCTGAGATTTTAAGATAGTAAACTACATTTTATGACTGGAAAGGCCTTAATGCCATGTGACCAAACAGCCCCCTGAGACTGATTTTTTCCAGGAATGTCAGAATAGAAACCAGTGGATTTATAATTATCCCACAGTAGAGGCTGTAGAAAACTTCCGTCTTTAAAAAAGATGTGCACTGTAAGTGAAGACAATTTGCTGTAACACCAGAAAGCTATGCAGCTATGCCAATTTTTCTGTGGCATAATTCAGACCTATAGTACCCATCAGAGCAGTTATCTTCTTTTTTTAAGAATGCTTTTTAAATTTTTTTATTGAGGCATAACTGATATACATTATATTCTTTTAAGGTATAGAACATATGATATTTGTACATATTGTGAAGTAATCACCACAGTAAGTCCCGTTACATCTGTCATCATACATGAGAAGTTACTTTTTTTATTCCTCAAGAACCTATTACAACAAACATGTACTAATGATAGTAGCAGTGGCAAGAAATAACTAAAGCAACATATTTTTAAATTTTCCAACTTTTTTGACTGACACTAATGTGAATTCAATGGTAGTGTGGCAATTTGTTTTAAACAAACAGCACTCAGATCCTTGGTTATACAATTTCTGTCTTTAAGGCAATAAATTTGAGTTTAAAACCATCTACTAGTTAAAAGTAAACATAACTGTAACTTAATGCCAAATTGTCACATTTTGGTGATTATTAAGCATTAAAGAAGGGACCCTAGAAGAAATAATATTATAAAATCTTTAAATTTGGACTGTGCTATATGTCAGTGATTTACTACTGTACAGAAAATCACTCTAAAACTTAGCTTCTTTAGATGAAGATTCTTTGGGTAAATCCTTCTAGTTTAGGCCAGGTTCAGCTATTCTCATATCATCTCACAACATGTCAATGACCTCACTTAAAAGAACTGAGATGACCGAGAAAGATGAGACAACTGTAGCAACTTAGGCCTCTCTCATGTGGTTTCCTATACTCCAGAAGATAATCTCAGGTTTTTCCATATGTAAAAGGCAGGGTTTCAAGAGCATCCAGAGTGAAAGTTTGCAAGGCCTCAATCCTGGACTCTGAACTTGCACTTCTGAAATTTGTCATTGGCCAATCAAGTCACGAAGACAGCCCAGATTTACTTGGTACAAAGATAACAACCACTTTTTGATGGAAACAAATGTAGTTTATTTTGGCTATTTTTCCAATGTATCACATGGGAGCTCTAATTAGAATTGAAAGATATCACTTAAGTTTAGAAGTGTTAATGCTAAGCTGGAGAAGTGTGATGTTAAATTTGGTTAATGTTAATGATATCCCAACTTTGAAATGACCCAATCATGAATGCATTTCTGAATAAAAAGCTGATTGAAATCTTTTAGTCATTTACCATCAAACTGACCAGTATACCTCAAAATTATCTACTGAGAAATGGATTTGTTGACAATAAAAAATAACTTGTACCAAATTCCATATAGTTGGCAAAAGAAAAAGTTAGTACTCAAATGACTTTTCCCATAATGAATTGTAATGAATTGAATATGTAATAGCCTTAATATCTCCTTTGGCTCAGTTCCTGTTGTTACATTGCCACTTCAAAAGAAGTAAGTAGGTTGTAAGAGTTCTCTTGTCCTCATGTTCATGGTAATGGGTTGTTCCCAGAGAGAGACTTTTTCCAACTTATCTCCCTTCAGGGTCTTTAATTCAGCCATGGGCTATAGGTCACAGGTTTTCAGAACCTCTTCAGTTTTATGGAAGATATCGTCATAAACTCTTCCCTGCTCCTCTATCCCATTATCTCTATCAGTATTCTCCGAAGTTACTTTAATTACTTCTATAGATGACAAGCCACTGATTGTTCTCAGGGAAAAAAAGCATAATCTTATTTAATTTTATATTTTCTCACCATTTCCCTCATGCAGTATAGTAAATTATAGTATATGCATCACAGGATTGTTAGCATATAAAATATTTGAAGTGACCTAAATATTAAACATTTGGATATTAGTTAATAATAATGACATGTATTTATAAGTATGTCAATTAAGTATATTTATAAAAGAATATGCATATTATAAGGCATTATATAATAATAATAAATAAACCTAAACTTCGTATGTAACATATCAAAATATATTTTTAGTAAAAAAAAACTTTAATTCTTGTTTTCCTGAAGCATCAGTTTTCTTAATGCAACATGAAAATAATTATTATTCTTCAGAGTTATTAAAAATTTTAAGAGGAAAAAACAACTTTGTCGTCATAAGAACTGAAAGTTGATTGAGCCCTTCTGTTTGATTTCTGGAACTACGTAAGGTAAAATATAGAAATAAGTTTTTGAAAAATCACCATCTCATTTGAAAATTAGAAAGGAAAAGAAAAATTTTAGATCAGAAATGCAGTTCTCCCTTAAATCACATATACATAACAACATCAAGCAACAAAAATAAAGACCTGGTATGGATGAGCTGAGACTTCAAAATTATCTACTGAGAAATGGATTTGTTGACAATAAAAAATAACTTGTACCAAATTCCATATGCTAAAATGTGATGTTATAGCCTGGCCAGAGAAAGGAGCCACAGTTGCAAGGTAGAAGGCCAGAACCAAGTCTGCTGAACAAGCTAGATTGAGATTGCATATCTCATTCGTAAACTCCAGATTTTAAGCCTAGAAACCAGTCATTTGCCCATGAATGACAGCAAAATATAGAGTCACTCTGGTACCTGATCTCTAATATATTTTTTGAGAATAATTTCTCCACAGTCATTTAAATTGAAAACCTTGGAGTTATAGTTGGCTCTGCACTTCCTCTCATATACAATATCCAAATCATGAGTACTCCCATATGCTCCATCTTCAAAATATATTTAAAATCTAATTCTCACTATTCCACATTACCATCCTAGACCAAGCCATCATAATCTCTTACCTAGAATGTTAGAATAGACCTCCTAAATGATCTCTCTACATACATCTTTGTTTCAAACTATTCTCCACATTATAGTAATCATTTTCAAACAAATCAGATAACTAAACCCTATGGAATTGACTCACTTTCTGTTCTACAGAAAAAAAAAAAATGGCGAATTTCTTTCAATTACCTCTAAAAAAACCCTAAATGATCTCCCTCTCCTACTCAACCACTGCTCCAAATATATCTACCCTGCTTCTAACATCACTCCTCATAGTCCAGCTAGACTGGGCTTGTTCTTTCATAAAGTATGTTTCTCACGCCAAGGCAAAAACATGAAAACATGTATTTTATAAGCTTTTGAACAAACATTGGCAAATGATTTCCTGGGCCTGATGATTTAACCATGTCTTTTAGTCTATGGTAAAAGATCGCCTTATGAGAAAGGCCTTTCCTGAATATCCTAGCAAAGAAAACTCTCTAAATATTCTAAACACTGTTCATTTTATGGTCATTGTGATAATTCAATTGCCAACTAGACTAGGCTTTATTTCACATTTATTCAATTAAATATTAATCTAAATGTTGTTATGAAGAGTTTTTGCAGATGTAGTTAAAGCCCTTGATGAACTGAATTTAAGATAAATTATCCAGAATATTCTGGGTAGGCCTGACTTAGTCAGTTGAAAGGCCTTAAGAGTATAGCTGAGGCTTCACTGAGAGAAGAAATTTCTCCTGTGCATAGCAGATTCAACTCATGACTGTGCAGTTTGTGTCTGCCTATGGTCTTCTCTTACTGACTACAGATTCAGTCTTACTTAGCCAGCCCTCAGAATTATATATGTCAATCCTTTAATAATTGAAATGTTATATATATTAAAATATCCACATATGTGTTTATATACATATTTAACTACTATCATCTATCTATCTATATCTATATCTATCATCTATCTATCCATCTAATATATAGATAGATAGTTGTTAAATATACAGTTTATCCTTCTTCTTTGGCCAAACCTTAGTCTCAGATTAACTTCAATTTTATTTATTTATTTATTTTTTTGATTACTGTCTTCTACAGCCCATTACAGTTTCTCACCACATGGAAGTCATACCTGTCTTATACTTTACCAAATATATGTCATTTTATCACTTAATGTTCTAGTCAATACACTACAGTACAAAATTGACTGTGAAATCTCAATGGTTAAATATATTTTACACTCTCGTAGGTCTTCTGAGGTTTAGAAGTCTTTTTAGATAAATGTTCTTTCAGTCACTCAGAAACCTAGTTCATTTCTGTTTTGTGGCCCTGTGATATCAATGGCTGTTTTTAGATCACTCAGAAGGAAATCTAAAAAAGAAAGAAGAGTTGTCAGTTTCTGTGCTCTAAGTAATTTCAGTGAAAAATGACAAATGGCCCTGGCAAACTACAAAGAGGCAGGGAAATATGGGGAAATACAGAATTCCTTAAGTACTAGCTATGTCTGCAACATCTAGTAAATAACAAGAATAGTAGACACTAAATATTTGTTTATACCACAGATAAAGGAGTTAATGAAAAATCTCTCCTCCACAGAAAATATGCTGATTTCCTGACAATTTGGCTAATAGTCATGATATATTTTAAATAATTTTTAATATAACTTTTCTTGTATTTTAGTTGTGAACCAGGTTAATTTAGAATGCTAATTTCAAAAATATTATTTATAATATATAGGGTTCTTATTTACACACTATATTTAGCAACTATTTCATGTGTAGTGTTTAAATATTTATCCTATGACTTTAAATTGTGCACCAACTTTTTAGAAAAATTCTTGGGGTGTCTCAAACTATTTTCTCTGGGAAACAGTGCCGGGCACTCTCTTCATAGTCATAATTAGAATAGACCTTCTAAATATCTAGCTTCTTTCCTGGTGCAAACAAAGTAGATCTTGAGGTTAATAAACATTAGTTTATAAACTTTTGTTTTGTCAACCTGATAAGGAAATAACATTGATAAAAAATAATTGTGTGTTCTCTTATAGCTCATACAAATAAGAAATAAAAAATTGCCTTAATATTAGCTTTGACATTTTGTATGTGTGTACATAGAAAGAAAGAAAACTGGCATCATTAGTGTCTAATATTTAGATTAGAAAATAATTAAGTACATAAAAATCCTGGTGTATATTTTAACATATTAACTATAAAAGTTACAGGTCATAATTTAATGTCTGTAAAAATATGTATATTGAAGTTACATAGTACTTAATGGTAGTGGTTGAAATAAAGACTGAAATTAAATTCTAGCTGTGCTATTTCTTAATTGTAAGCTACTGGTCAGTTATCTATATGAATATTGAGACAGCTTGAGGGAATGTATTGAAATATTTTTAACAGTGCTTGGTACAAAATAAAGATTTTCAAAAATTAAGTATTAATGTATAAAGATAGAAAAAGCTGAGCTCTGTAATTAATATTATTGTAAGTGAGTTATTCATCTTGGACTTAGTTATACATTGTAAAATTTTGATCAAGTATTAATTACTGCTTAATTTTTTTAAGAATGATTATAAATGGGCTAATTAATAATTATATCAATTTCTTTTTAAAATTTTAATTACTTTTAAGACTGATCCACTATTTAGTCACTTGACTTTATAAAATCATCATTCTATTAAATGGGGTTGTGTAATCCAATTAGTCTTTATCTAGTTATTAAAAAGGCAAAATTCACTAGTAGTATCATCAAAATTATCTCTGTAAAAACACATGTAAGAATGTGAAAATGTGTAAAAAATATATATATAATATATATGGATATCCTTTCCTAGTTCTATTTTATATCGATTGCAATGTAAATTATTTTTTTATATTTTAATTATTTTATCCATGAAAATAATGAAGTTAGTGTATAATTTGATAATTGTATCTATTAACTAAATATTTACTAATTTACTAGGTCTATTCAAAAGAAAATAAAACATTTTAGAGAAAGACTAGTAGTGAAATGTAACCATTTATATGTCAAGATTTAAAGTTTTCATTAATAGTTTGTTTTCAAAAATCATTTTGTTAAACATTCTATGCACACTAACTGGCCTTGCATTTCTCACAATGTCTATTTTGTATCATTATACTTATCCGTATTATTTTACTTTTGTTTTGACTCTAATCTATAATATTAAAATGATGAACTATAAATTTGCTTCTTAATGTTATTACTTCTATTTTTAAAAATTACTGTTATTTCATATTAACTATTTTGTTTATAAATTATAATATGCTTGATCATAAGTGAAAGAATTGTGTGAAAATGGCATGTATAATACAGGAAAATTCAATAAACCTATATTATTATTTTTTTAAATATAAACTGTTTTATTATAAAATTCCATGAAACTTGACTAATATTTCCTTCATGATGTAATGTGTGGTAGTTTAATGTGTTTAAAAGTTACTTTAACCTCTGAGTTTGTGTCACTCATACTGGAAGGCAAGGAACAACGACTAGATAAATCAAATATGTATTTCAAATAAGAATATTTTACATTGCAGTTAGGGAAACATAGCTTTTATGTTTCAATTTTTTTAATCGAAATTGGTCTCTTTTTTAAATGATTCAACTCAACTCACCATACTCATTAACATGAAATATATGAAGGACATGTGTCTCTTAGGAAACTAATAATACCTCTGTCCCTAAAGAAAACTCCATTGGAATATCAAAATTTGATGGGCTGGATTGTCTAAAAAAATGGGGTGCAGGTGGGAACGTTTCATTTTAATTATTCAGACATAACTCCATCTGAAAGTTTGAAGTGGAAATTTTACAACTTATTGAGGTCACCTTCATCTCTTACATATTAAATAAAACAATTTTTTTTTCATATTTGTCTTTAAGCATATGGAAGAACATTTGAAGGATCTTGTTAAGCACGCTTTAGTACTTAACTATAATTTCAGAGTGTTCCGAAGAATGTGCAAGTGAAATAATACAGTTAATAAAAGTATTATATCATAGAAGTTATAAAGATTTAAATCAAACAAAAATCATCATATTCCACTCAATGCTTCATTAATTATAGTAGATAATTGAGACCTGTTCATTCTAAAGTTAAAGATACCATTTCCTTAAGGAATAGTAGTCTGGAATGTGTTCAGAGAAAGATTAGATATGGAATTCACTTTGTACTTTGCCTCCATAAATCAATGAGAACATTAAAATTCAGGTGCATTAAAATACACTATCAAATTTGGGCTATCACATAACAGTTATCATGGTTATAATTGCCCAAGTTTCAATTTATTACATATACAATGCTTTTCATTACTCTTCTATACCAACCTCTTTTACTTTCCTTTTTGTCACTATCTGGATTTCACAAGTAGGCAAAAAATCTTTGTGCTCCTGCCAAATGTCACTAAAAACAACAAAACAAACATTTTAACTGGGGCAATAAAATGGTCCCAAATATTGAGTATTGCAAATATACAAAAATATATTGCAATCAAAATTCAATAATAAAAAATTATCATATTCTCTGACAAGTGAAAATCTTTTTTATGCAATGTATGTTTTGATGTTCCAGGCCATCCAAACCCCAAAGGGTCTCAGACTGGCTCCATAAGAGGCCAAGCTGTCCAGCTAGAAGTTTATGCTAACCTGAAAATGAATATCCTATTGAAAACAGATGTGCAGTAGACTATTATAAAATTGACTTGGAAATACAGCGCTAATGTAAATGAAAATATTTTCTTCCATAGTTTACCATTATAAATTTACTTATATCATGTTTACAACTATAATTAAAGTCATTTTTTCACATAATCTTTTCTAGATGATGACATACAAAAATAACACTAATAAAAACACATTATTTGGGAAATAGATGCTTTGTTTTTGATTTGTCATCTTTTATTAACTATAATTAATTGACTAAAAGAATGTTTAATTTTAATGCTGTAATATAGGAGTTGAAAATAGATAAAATAGATAATTTTAAACTTTATAATAAGAAACATTCTAAGATATAGTTAATAAGAAATTATATATACAGTTATATATGGTTAATTCAATTATTAAAAATGCATCATTTCTATTTATAATCTCTTATTGTTAAAACCAGATCTCTCTTATTTAGGCATCTGAAATATTTATTTTTCTTTGACTTGACCTTAAAAAACATATTTGATGTATAACTTACCATTGATATATGCTAGGAACTTAGAAAAAGTTTAATTTTATTACCATCTCTCATATTGGGTATTAATTGGATAGCACCTACACAAAAACCAATCTCTAATTTTCAGTAGTATTAGCATAAATATTAATATTTACACTTATGAAACTCACCCTATTATTTTTATTATTTTACTCACTAAATCATCTTTGTGAATAGCAAAAATTTAGAATTAAATATACCTTAGTAATTTAGCAATGACAGAGCTGTGAGGTCATATCTTTTGTGCTTCTTTACACTATTTTGGGCTTCAAAATTATTCCATGAAGAGAGCATGAAGTTTCATAAAATTACATGAAAGTGTAATAACAACTTTAAATACTAATTAAGGTAAATCGCTAAATTTTTACTAGCTAATCATCAAAAACAGAAGAGTATCAACATTTTCTATTCCTTGAGAACTTTTCAATATGTAAACAATTTTGAGCACCAATACACTACAAATCAGCAAATAACTGTAACAAACAGAAGGAGACAAGAGAAAGCTTTTGTTGTGGAATCAGAAATAATTAAATACTGTTTCTGGGTCAGCTATATAGCGTGATCCTATGCAATCATTTTTAAACATAATTTTATACAATTAAAAAATAAGAATAATTTTGAACTCACAGGTTCATTATGACTAAACACAATATATTACACGTATAAAAGAAACAAATATTTTGTTCTAATTTAGAAAGAATGAGAAATTAGGTATAATATTAGAAATAATAATAAAAAAACTATAGTGATATTAACAAAAGTTCAAATTACTGAATTAAGTTTTATGACCTTGAAAAATTAAGACTCTCAGATCTCCCATATCTTTATTATAAATATGACTATAAAAAGTTGTTCCTTAAGATTTAAGTCATATACCATTTGCAATTATCTAATGTAATAATAAATATTATAACAATTTTTATTAGTGACCTGATTTAAAATGGCCATTCTTTTATTAGAACTGAAGGTCAGAAGTCCTTTTTTCTTCATTGAGACACCATTTGAAGATACAAATTTCTGATTTTTTGAGAAAAATTAGTAATATAAGTATTATCACAGGAAAATTAACATACACTAAAGACTCACTCAGACACTATAATTATCAATACTTGTTGATCTATCATTATATTTGATGGAAGCTCTTAATGTGTTTTTCTTTTCCATAATATTATGAGAAAGAAAAAAACATTCGTAGTATAAAAGATGCTACACTGAATTGTATTCTATATAAAAACTTCTTTCTCTTGGGAAAAAGGGACATATTAAATTTGAGTGAATGTATTCAAACCAACAATACCAACACAATGGATTCTATTTCATAAGAGCAAAATTTTATTTGTTGATATTTCAAAACTGTATTTATTGATACTACACAAATGTAAAAGAAATAGCACTGCATATATTGTGCCTTCATTTATTTATAAGATTTAAAGATTTTCCTCAAATGGTTTTTAAAATTATTTGAGGAGATGACACTTAATAGTTGATTGGCACTTTTCTTTAAAAGTTCATTTTGTGAAATAAGGTTATCAATTTTCTGGGTAAAAGATGAAAAACCATTTGAACAGGCCAATAATTTAAACCCAATGTTTACTGAAGTCATCAAGATACTTATGTAGATATGATGTGTGCACATAATTATTGAGAAAGTAAGAAATGCCATTTGACATAACAAGTGCTATATCGTGGGGTGCTTTTCTTACACTGAGCAGCAAATAGATGCTGTGAGTCCACCACTAATGATGGATAAAAAAGCATTTTAATAAGTCATATAATGTCATGCAACCTAAAAATCCAAATGCAATTAAATCAAGTAATAAGAGATTTCATATTATGCTACAAAGAAATTAGGATAAATAAAACTTCTACAAGTTACTATCAAATACTATCTGGATCATGCTTACAAATGTCTTCTAATGTTTATAATACATTTTTAAATTTTAAAATCACATTACTAAAGTTTCTATATTTTTGTATTCATGGTTAGCAACATGGCACTAGCCTATCCTGGGAAATAATTTGGAAGATATATTACTTTAACGCCATTTCGGAAATGCAAAGTTGCTTAAAAGATAGGCATCTAAAAATATACTAGTTTTTCTTTCTATTACTTATGTTATTTTTAATATTGCTAAGTAATTTAGATGCTGGAAGGTAATATGTAGGAAGTTTTATTAGGCAAACATGTTTGATTAGCAAACAAATCTGATAATACATATTCCAATGCTTCTTATTTAGAAAAAAATACAATAATATTATTTACATTTCAAATAGTTTATTGTTATATGAAATATTCAAGGTCTTCAGATTATGTTGTCACTATGGACTTTAGGGTAGAAGCATTTGTTTTCACTGACTTTTTTAATTTAAGTAATTTATGCTTTAAACTGTCTTTTGGTTTCCATTTCTTATTGATATCATTAATATTTTATAACTAACCACTCAAGGACATTAAGGGTTAGATCAGTAAAAATGACCAAATTGACTTTTCAGAAGCATGCATAGTTTTAGCTAAACTCGTGAGTGGTTGTGGCTTATGTACTTTTGAAGTAGTGGTTTCTAGCATTAAATATATAGTAAAATTTAATAGATGTGGTTGCTACGAAAGTCAAAATAAAATTGTTTTGTCATATATGCCCTCATATTCATAAAAGTTTGACTAAATTAATATAGAGGCACAATAATCTCCAATTATCTTTTTAATGACAATATAATTCCAAATGTATTTTATAAAACTTGAAGCATATCAGATGATTGTGTACTTATCACATATCTATGTAATTCTTGACTAATGACTAACTTTCATTATTCTATGTATTACTTTCTGTGTCATTTTTAACATTTTTGAAATTTATTTTCCCTTAGATATATGTATATATAAAAATTGATGATATATCTCACAATAAAAGGTTCTCTCAAACATCATTATATTTTATTGCTCTGACACAATTGGAAATTCCTGCATTTTGATTTGGTCTTCTTTTTGTATAAAAAATTACTTTTGAGTTGTTATAAACAAGAAAACACAAATAACAAAGAAAATACTTTTAAAATAAAATTTAAAATGTTTCTCTTTCAGGCACCCATATATTAAAAAATATGTGTGTGGTGCTTTCTTTGTGTCATGAAATCTTCCACAGTAGTAAATAAATAAAAAAGTGTGATTTGTGAAGGAAGAACATTGGAAGTAAGACAACAGGCCCAAAATGGAGTCGCTTATGCTAAGTCTCACATCATCAAAACAAAACTTGACTTGGTTATAGTTTCAGCTTTCCCAGAAATGAAATCTTCAGTCAGCTAACCAGGAATCCCCTGATAAGCATTAGTTAAGAAATCTGCCTAATAAATTCCTGCCAGCCTCTATATGGAAAGTAACTTTGCAATAACCAATCTGCTTTTTGTCTAGTATAGCAAGCTTATTTCTGCTTCCTTTTGCCTATAAAATTCTTTGTCTTGTATAGCTCTTTGGAACTCCTTTATATCTGCTAGATTGAATGCTGATTCATGAATCACTTAACAAATAAGAGCTTTAGTTGAATTTTTTTATTTGACAACATAAACAATTAAACAATTAGCATTTTATATGATGACACATGATTGGAGAAATTTAAACAGAGTAAGGGAAAGTACTAGCATAAGGGGTTACTATTGTAAAGAGGAAAGTTAGGGAAGACCTCAAGGATAATCTAACATTTCAAAGTACTTAAAGAAGATGAGAAATTGAACTATGTAAATATCAAGGAGAAGATTGTTCCAGGTTCAGGAATAGCAAGTATGAAGTACTGAAGCTGTAATGTATTTGTCCTGTTAGAGAAATAGAAAGTAGGCTCTTGCGTCTGGGGCAGAGTGAGCAAAGAAAGAAGGAATAAAATAGAAAATAAAGTTAGAGACTTGAGAGGAAGAGATTTGAAAACCTTTTGTGAGAATGTTATTTTTAATTTGGAAAAAATAGAAAGCCATCTGAGAGTTATAGTTAGAAGGACTCTGAAAAGCTGCTATGTTTGAAATGAACTGGGGAGAGATATCAAAGGTTGAAGCACAAGCAGTAGTAGATATGTTGAGAAGTGTTGGATTCTGTTATATTTTGAAGATAAACAGGATTTGTTGATAAATTTGCTGTGAGCTGTGATTGAAAGAATCAAAAATGACTCCAAGTTTGTTGGTTTGAGCAACTGAAAAAGTAGAGTTGCTATTTATTGAAGAGAAGAATCTAAAATAGTCAGTTTTAGAGAAAAGATTGGGATTAAATTGACTTGTTATCTTTGATATACCTATTAGAAATCAAAGAAAATGTATCATATGCACGTTTATATATGTTAATCTAAACTTTGGAAGATACACTGCTCTAAATATATAAATTAGGAAAATATAATTTGATGGTATTTACAAAATATGTAATCCTTGAAATTAGAAGAGAAGATCTACAGAGCTGGTCCAGATAGAGAATAGAAGATCCTGAGGCCTGAGTGCTGAACCAAATCAAATTTAAAATTTGAAGGGATAAGAAGAAAGAGCATTAAAAAGAAGCAACATGAAAAAAATAAAAATAAAAATAAACAACTTGTAAGGAAAGAATAAAATCAGGAGTGTGTGGTATTGCTGACGCTAAAGTAGGAAGGAGTATCTAAAGGTTTCAAGCATTACAAATCAGCCAGATAAAATGTCTGAGTATTAATCATTATAATTAGAAGAATGAGGTCCATGGGTTATCTTTATGAGTAGTTGCAGCTGAGTGGTAAGGGGTAAAAAAATAATTGAACTGAGTTAAATAAATTATGGATTCCTAAGAGTTGGAAGAAACCGAGGATGTCCTCTCTTATCACTTCTATGCAACAGTAGACTAGAGATCCTAGCCAGTATATTAACCAAAAGGAATAATAAAAAGTAAAAAGATAAATATAAAACTGCCTTTATTTGAGAATGAAATGATTACTTGCACAAGAAATTCAAAATAATCAATATCTTTAGAAATAAAAAAAAATAATAATAATAGTCTAATATGTAAGTTAAGCAATATCTTTAGGAAAATGAGATAACATTGTAGAATTTTTAGACAGCATTAAGAGCCCAACCATTTTGGTAGTAATGAATTTAAATATCAGTTGATGTAGTGTTTGTTGTGTTTCTGGTCACATTTAGTGGCACAGATTCAGCCATTAAATAGGTAGAAAGATGGATTTAATAAGGGTGCTATTTTTCCACCAATGTACTTTGGAAGGAGAGAGAAAGGAAATTCGGCATGTGAGTCAGATAAAAAACAATACAAAGTTGATTGAGATCAATAAATTTTCAGATCTAGTGGTTCCAAAAGACTAAAAGCTAGATGTTTATAGGGAAAAGAATAAGTGAGAATAGAACAAGGAAGAATGAAAGTGAAGGGGAAATGCAAAGCCCAACCATGAAAAAGCCAGCAGAACACCACTGCACAGCAGTAATACCTTGCCTGATATTATCTCCTCAGTGTCCTTGAGAGAATGGGATTCCTGCCAACCTCAAGACAACTGTATAAATAAAGTCATTAATTAATTAATTTGCACTGAAAAATATTACTTTCAGTTTTTACAGATACTTTAATAACCTTGGACAATTAATTTTCTTAATATATTTAAATTCTACAGTCTTGAAATATTTTCAGGCATAGTTATTTTTTTGTATAAGGATATTTTTAATTATGCATGTTGTCTATTGAGAACTCAATAAACCGTTTTATTCTTGTTCTTGTTTTTTTTTTTTCCTGTTTAGCTATATCTGAATAAATATGTTCCATATTCTTAAGGATGCATACAGGTCATATATGAAAATTAAATTTATCCAACTAAAAATAAAAAACGCTTTGTTATTTTAAATACTTCTATTTCTTAATATATTTTTATATATTATTTAATATTTTGTATATTATATTCTGGCCCAAACAAGACCAATATGGAAATATTGATTCATTGTTCATGATCATTAATTCAATCAGTTGACCTGAGAATAGCATTGAAAATTAATGATAGCTATCAATTACTGAGGCAGGCTCTGTGAAAAGAGGTTCTTTATATATAAATTCTATAAAACTAGTACTCGAACATACCTACGGAAGATTCCATTTTAATCGCCACTTTATTAAAAGAAAATGAGGCAGAGAAAGTTTACACCACATGCCTAATATCAAGGATAAAATGACAAAGCTGAAATTTGAACTTTAGCAATTTGGCTCCAGATGACACGTTGCTAATCACTACATTACTTTGTATTATAGGTCACTCATTGCCCTAAATGGCATATTTTAATGTGTTACAAAGGACGAATTCTTCATCTGACATCTGAAGTCTTGTCTTTATTTAACATTAATGATTTTGTAATTAATTACCTTAGTGAAGTATTTTCCAATGCATAGATTTTTGGAGGGGAAAAATAAAACAATTCAACTTTATAAATTATGTTCCTGCTAGAGCATTCCCAGCAGTTTTGTTTCAAACAATATGCATAGATATGCATGTCGGTCATTTAATTTTTGAGCATAAGCAACAAAATTTGAAAGAAAAATAAGCAACAACAAAACTAATTTGAAAACTTATGTATACCATTATCTAGTACAATGAAAAGAGTTTAGAAAGTAATGTCCTAAACATCACGGTTCAAATTCCAGGTCTTCTCCTGACTAGCTGTATAATACTGCTTGGATAAGTGACAAAATTTTTGTTCTCCTGTTTTCTTATCTCAACAATGGGGATAATAGTTCTCTTACAATATTATTGGGGATTAAAATAAATTAAATATATGGAAAACCTAACCCAGAGACTGGCCTCTTGTGAGCATTCAATAAACGTCAGTGACATTATAATCCAATGTGATATTTAAATAAAAAGCTTTCCTAGAGTGGGATGAGATTTTGAATTTACCAATTACTCTATGAAATTATCAGAAAAATTAATGCCTTATTTTAAGATCTATTAAATAACAGAACTACTCTGCTATATTACCAATTGATATATATTTTCAAAATGCAAAGTTAATCTAAGTGATACAATCAGTAAACATGGTACAGATAGAAACTTGAAAAAATATTTTCAATCCCAGTTTTTAGTTTTACAATTTTGTCCTGAAAAAAAAAAAAATTTTTAATCCCAGTTGTTACTCTTACAACTTTGTCCTTTAGTTCTTACATTACATATGGAAAACCATTACCAAAACTAAAATTTTAAGAACATCTACTATAATATTAATTAAATACATCCTAAGTGAAGGATGCCATTAAAATTTTTGAAAAAAGGAAATATGCAGCACAAATCGATATGGCTTAGTGTTCCCACTATCATTACAAAATGAAAATAAAGGGGGATTAAGGAATTTTATTTCATTTGAAGTAGGTTTTTTTGAGACTATACTTTTTGATGATAGATATCCAGTTATATTTTCATAATCCATATCCATACATAAGGCAAAAAAAATTATCATTAGTTCTCAGGCAAACTGATGAAAGGGCCAAAAGATTAGAACATAAATCTTTAACTTGTGCTTTCATAAACACTTTATAACCTAAAATTCAGTAAAGTTTGCTTGGTATCAAATTTCAGTGTGAATAAAAAAAATAATTCAACCAGAATATTTTTAAAGTTTTTAATAATTTGAAATACTGTCATCTTATTCTAGACTTTTGGAAATCAATACCAGAAATGAATCAGGCTGTAAGGAATTTATCTACTCTAAGGTTTCTTCAGAATCTAGACAAAATAAGAAGATTTATGTTATATACCACTGGAAAAGTGTCATGTAACATTGAGTTCTATGTTAGAGACAGCACTGAGAAAACAAATCAAACCACACACACACACACACACACACACACACACACACACACACACACAAAGCAAAATGTGCATTCTGCAAATACTGTTCTTTGATAATATTATTAGCCCTTGGCAAAACCATGAGTAACAAAATTGCATTGAAAAGAGCCATGACTCTCATTCAATTAATTTGACCTCTTGCCTTTTAAAACTATTTATGAAAATTTTAGTTTACTTTAACATATTTATCATGTATATGTCATTATGGAATGTAATTCTCTATTTAAAAACATAGTTGAATCAATCAATATGACATAAACTAGTAGAAAATTTGTTTTGAAACAATGCAGTTCCTAATTTGAACATCCAATCCATAAGCAATGCTTTGAAAAGTCAGAGGTTAATTATCTTCTTTTCTATATAACAGCTAAAATATTAAATATATTTTCTATTTAGTTAATATAAACAAATTCTAATTTTTTTTCATGTATAAGGGTAAAATACTTTATCACTCATTAATTAGAATAGAGGTAACACAGATTTTTCACTCATGCCTGATTTAGCAGACATTCCATTATTTATTTTCACTTATTGCCTTGTGTACATTTTTAGATTTATATTCCATTATGATTTAATGACATTCCTCTCCAATTAGCCATAGTGACTATACTTTTATTCTATGATGGTGTTATGGTTTCCCATAATAGTGTTTCTTTAGTTATCTAAATCCAAGACACATGATATAATTAAAATTTAATTGGACAGTAGCCAAAGGTAAGTAAAGGATTCATACATATAATTCAAGTAACATGATACCCCCTCCCACACACATATAAGGTAAATTTATATGCACCAATGAAAATCAAATGGGATTTCATTAAATTGCTTCAGATTTAATTAACATTTTCTATTATTGTCATTTGAATTGATGTGAAATTCTAATTAATAAACGGTCACCTAAAATATTCTTAAATATTAAAAATAATAAAGTGTACACCCCTATTCTATAGTTACATTTATCATCTCCTCCATGCATGAGATATTTCTGACATGTTAGTCTCACACAAAGATGAGCAGATGCCACCTCAAAATAAGAATTTAGTTATTTCTGAAGGAAGAGTCACAACTCCCTTTGAGTTACTACCTGGATTAAGAATAGTTTCATGGAACATCGATTTCTGAGCTTTTGAAAGAGCAATTTCACAATCCTGTATAAGAACTATTGGCCCCCTTACAGAGACTAAGACCATGTGAGCAGGTATGGTGCCCAGTGGAAACTGTGATTTATCATGCTACTGTCGATAAACTACAGAAGAGTTTGGGCCAAACAAATAGAAAACCATGGTGGAGGGCCATGGTGCAAGGAAGCCAAGTAACAGGGGAGCCAAATGTGTGCTGAGCTAATTTAATTTTTTAAAGCTGTAACTCAGCCCACACCTTGGGGACACAATTTCTTTCTGGCAACATTTTCTGTGAAGCTAAAACAGCTGCTTCACCTATCTCAAATCAGATACTATGCTGTTTCAAGCAAAGGTTTACCAAAAACAATTGTCAGGCATGCTTTTCCAGACAATTTAGATTGAACAAAACGGATTATCATAACTATAAAGTAAGGGTTGATATAAATTATACTTGCCAATAAAAGTTTAATTCTGATATCTAGTGATGTGAAGAGATTAAGCAAATTTTAACAATGCTCTGAAATATTATATAACTATAAAATTTAACAATTAAAAAATAATGTGCCATGCAGGACAACAGGTTTAGAAATATATATCCAATCGAATTTAAAACATTTAAAATATTTTTATAAAGTAGAAAATTTCTAAAGCATTGAAAACAGTGATAATGAAAATTTAAATCTTATTATATTTTACCTGATTATAATTCTCTTTATAATAATTTTACCATAATATCGGGTCTGACATCTTAAACATTGAGTGTATTTTCTGTTTTCCTTTGAGTTTTTTGGCACATTATTGAAGTTAAAATAAGATACTGCTAAAGGACTACCACATATTTGAAAAGAAACTTTTCTCATAAGAAACTGAAAAGACAACATATTTATCCTTTCACTATAGGGCATAGAATATAGTGCAATTCAATATGGTAGCTAAAGTAGGACTCGTTTTGTTTTATTTCTCAACTATAACAGCCAGCTTCTCCTTTGTAATCTGAACTTTTATTCTTACAAAGAGAATGAACACACTAAACAGCATAAAACATGCATGACTTAGTATTTTTCTGTGTGTCAGTTGAAATCAATATTACCCAAGCACAAAGCACATTAGACAGCACAATGTTAGATGACTCTTTATGCCTCAGAAACACAATGTCCACCAGACCTCAGCAGAAGCTGAAGGTCAGAATGTAAAGAAAGCTATATACAGGTCCAGGAAGTGCATAAAAAAATAAAACAAAATAAATAAATAAAATTTAAAAAAACGCTAGAAGGCAAATTCTCTAGCTTCTGGCTAAATTCAGTGAGATGTCACAGTCCAGATGAATCAAATTTCAGGAAGAAGGATGAATGTCAAATGGCTTATGCCAAAGAGCAGCTTGTTCTTGGAGCATGCTTAAGGCCATTTTGTTCAGAGATTTCAGAGAAGAAACAACCTGCAATTATAACTCTGAAAAACCAACTAAAAATCATTTAATAAGAAAAAAAAAAAAAGATCTTACAGACACATTGAATTATATGAAATGACTGACTAGGCCTGCAGCATCCTGAAAGTTTTTTTGTTGTTTGTAGAAAATTTTTCCAAGGACAGAATGGCTGAGAATATGTCTATGTAGTATTCTGAGCCAAAGTTAGCAGATGTCCTCTTATCTTAAAAGTTACATGAACAACAAGGCAAACAGAATAAAGCATATGGACTTGACAAAATTCAGAGTTGGGTTTAAACAAAAATATACATTGGCCAGTTTTAAAGTTTTGAATATTTCTTCTTTCCAAATAATGATATGACTGACAGCCATGTGCTTGGTTGGCCATAGACAGTCAGCTAGTTATTATAGCACCTCTGCTCCTGCCAAGATGACTTCTATGGTTCCAAATGCCAGTGCCACAGTTAACACATTACTATCATGCTTCCAATGCTTATATCATCCAACATTAGCTACACTGATGTTCCATCTGTCAAAGTTTATCTGGCACCTGAATAATAAATGATGCTATATTAGCGTGACATAACAGAACAACAATTAATAGACAACATCTGTTTATTAAAAGCAAGGATATTTGTCTAAGCTTTGGTAAAATCTTACTTTGTAAATAAATATAGTCTAGTGGTGAATTGGGTCAGAATACTATATCACTTCTATTTTAAACAAAACCTTTTAGAAGAACAAAATACATTTTAAAATCAAATATAGTGTTGTTCTACAATATATTCTGTAAATAAATGTCTAAATAAATTTTAATTCTATTTGGGGGAGAGTTAATGGAAACAGAAGAAAAAAAAATGACTGCAAATACAAAAATTAGTTAAAGATAACCTATAAATGGAAACAAAAAATGTGTTAAACATTACCATAAAAAGTTATAAAAAATTAGAACTCCTTTTTCTGGGTATAAAATATACTCTTCCTTTAGAAAATTAAACAGTTTGAGTAAACATAAAAGAAAACTTCCAAAACGACTTACCATATCTACATCAACTATACCTCCTAACCTTTTATCTATTATAACTATTAAACACACACACACACACACACACACACACACACACACGGAAAACAAAATCCACAAGTGAATAAATGAGATATGTGGAGATGGGAGAAACCAGATTTCTATAAATAAATAAGTTAAGGAATTTAAAAATTGTGTCCACCGCTCTTTTATGTAGTACAAAGGAAATGTGCTGATTTATAAATGCTATTATAAAGTATGTGTATATTTATTTTCAGTATAGCATGACTATATGTAATTCCACTATAATTTAAAGAGAATAAATTCTTTAATAATAAAAGAATATTATATAGCTGCTATTCCACTTGCAATTTTTATTATTTACACTTTCAGAATATATAAATTTGTTATATTTTCTAGCATTATTAAAATTATTAGATATATTGAACACTAACCATAAAATCAGTTTTCCTAAATCAATAGCATTTGATCACTAGAGGAAAGCATTTATAGATTCCTCACCAAATGGTTGTTTTATTCTTAATTTCAAATCTCACAAATATGATAAACCAATATGTTAATATAGCTAACATTTATTAAGCATTTACTAAGTACAATTTTTTTCATTATGAGTTTAATTTTTATAACTTTAAGGTAAACACCATTACTAGTTGACTTTTCATATGAAGAACTGAGTGACAGAGCCCAAAAAATAATTTAGAGTCATGCAGTTATGAAATTTTAGGGCCAGGTTTCAGCCTCTGCAAACCTGGATCCAAAGCCTGCATTCTTTCTCAATGAGTATATTTACTCCATAGATGTTTGAATACTACTGGAGATACATTCTGATAAGTTATCTGTACAGTGAGATTATTCTCATTCAATTGATATCCCACTTATAGTCTCTTGCTCTCTGTCATTACAGTGCATCAAGATTTGAAGACACTAAAATTGGATCTTTTTTATACAAACATTTCTACAATTATGTCATTCGGTAGCTAGCTTATGTTCAAATAGTACTTCTAGGTATTTTTGACACAATAAATTTCTTTCAAAACTATTTCTCAGCTTGATAACAATTTAAATAAATTTGAAACTTATATTTTTTAAATTTATATGTATCACTTTTAAACTCATCTTGCACGAGTTGGCTTTTCATAACAAAAATAATTTGGAATTATAATTTTAGCAAATAACACATTAGCTACTATACAGAATCTTTTGTTCTCTGTAAGTTAAATAAGCACTTTCTTTATATTATGCCAAGTCATTAATAAACATGTTAAATAGTATAAAATCAATCATGAAATCGAGTATCATAATCTAAGGATGATCCGGGTTTAAACAATCTATTTATCAACAATCTAGGTATAATTATTTGATCAGCGACTACTATATATAAGTAAACTATCACCTTTCCTCCTAGAATAATATATATATATATATTAAATGAAATATTTCCTAGATAACACAATCTAAGAAACACATAAATTAAATATAATCATCTTAGGCATCATGTGATTAAACATGCTGTTTACCTTCTAGATGTCATTATTTTTCTTTCAAAGTGCTACCACATTATCTATTAGTAGTTCTAAAATTTTGTCAGCAGTAAACATTTACATAAGTCTGGAAGTTTTAGAATCTATCTTTTCAAACTTTGTATACCATTTATTATCTGTTGTCCTTCGATCAATGTTCTGTAACCTAAGTATACCTAAATCTTGTAGCTTTAACTAGTCTCTCTTTTATTTAATATCATAAATAACAAACAACATCTTATTCAACAGTAGTGACTCTAACAATCTCTCTAATATTTTATTTGGATTAAATAGTGAAGAGAATTAAACAACTTGATATAAATCTTTATCGAAATGTACGAGCATAACTGCATTAAATCATCTTTCTCTTTCTCTTGGAAATCTTTGAAATTCCCAATAAATGAAAACAAACAAACAAACAAACAAACCTACAAATTACATGTTCAGCATAACAAGGTGAGAGATATTATCAGATTTCATGTTTTAGGTTGTATTTGAAAAAAAATTGGGCAAAATTGCTTTTTAAATTAATATTGAACAGGCATTTGAAAGAAGCTAGTGTATCAAGAAAGATCAATCACCCACTGAAGTTTTCAGAAAACAAGAATTACAACACTCTCGACAAGAAGAGTACTCTACCACAAAGTACAAAATTATCTTTCATAGTTGCTAGAACAAGGATTGTGAAGGCTTAATGACTGAAGTTCTTTTGGATCTATTTTGGATCAGAGAAGTTGAGTACCTAAGGCTACACAAAGAAACCCACAGAGAAGTTGCTTTCCAGAAAAACTTTCTGTAAAAGTATAGAAGGAGGAATTCTTAGGTTCAAATGTATCATCTTACTCCAAAGAACTTCCTACAAAGAGTTGCTAAAAAATATTAATTTCATTTAAAGACAATATAAAACAGAAACTCACCTAAAAAATGAATAAAAATACTAATTAACAATATCAAAAATAAATATAAATTATACGATTGTTGAAGACATTCATCAGAATAGCAACACAAAAGAAAGTAAAATAAAATGGAAACAAAAAGGAGTTAATAAGGTTTGAGATCCAAAAGAAAACCAAATGAAAATATTTAAAGAAGTAATTCAACAAAATGTGTAACATTTACAACAAGCCTAGAATACTTCTGATACTCAATAAGTATCTAATTTATGCTAGAGGGAAAAAAAAATAGTTGTGACAAGAAAATATAATATTCTAGGTAAAATTGATCCAGAGTTTAACTAAACTGTGATAGTGAATTAAAAACTAATGAGATTTAAATATAGAAAGAAAATAAAGAAAAGAAAAAAATGGAGGTAGCAATGGGAAAATATCATGTAAACACACTAAACTTCAGAACACTAAATACATTTTATAAAATTCTCAAGTAAAATGTATCTATATATACAACTAACTAAACTTCAATTATGAAAGTTATAAAAATGGGTTTTTAACACGATATCAAAAAAATATTATATGAGACTTTTTTAATAGAAAGTACCAAATGATAAACTAACAATTAAAAGATGCAGAGGAAATTATAATGAATATTGAGTATATTTAATCATGAAAATAAAATAGAAACAAATATGAAATATAGAGTGAGAAGTGAGTGCCTAAATATTTTAGCCGCTACATTATAGAAATACTTTTTGTAAGAAAATTAGTAGTAGTTTACCAATGAAAGAAATTTGAGAATAAAGTAAATTTGCTGATTATTTGCTCTTGTATAATAGCTGAATATCAAGGAATAATGTTTATAGCTGAAAAAACCTACTGAAAATTTTAATTATATAAACTCTAAAAATTTAATGATTTTGGCTATTGTTATTTAAGGAGAGAATTTGGATGTGGGAAGAAGAGACAACACATAAATTGTATTATTTTTTCCCTATCTTATCTTCTGTTTTTTCTTTTTGCAAAGAAAATATATTATCCAAATAATAGATTACTAAAGGTATTATATAAAGCTGTAATTTTCATAAAAGATAAAGAGTAGAAAATTTAAACATTCCTATATATAAAAAGAACTACACACACAAAAAATTTTAATGTAACACATAGTGAAGATTTTGTTCTCAAAATATTAAAATAGAGAAGACAAATGATCTGAGGAACAAAAGGCGAACATGTCTTATCGATATATTAT
Organism: Pteropus alecto; assembly: GCF_000325575.1. NCBI lineage: Eukaryota > Metazoa > Chordata > Mammalia > Chiroptera > Pteropodidae > Pteropus > Pteropus alecto. The sequence goes on from NW_006494613.1 coordinate 10,367,343, forward strand.
TCCATTTATAATATGCAAACCATAAAATGGAGTGAAAATTGGAGAAAAAAGAAGATGATATATAAATACAATAAGGGAAAGTGACAGCAGCATTATGGCAATGTAAGCATTTTTCTTTTCTTTCCGCTGTCTTTAAAAACAACTAATTAGACATCTACAATCAAATAAAAGTGACCCTGCACCATACAATGAAGGATGTGGAAAGATTCTAGCTCAGGTATGCATCTGAAAATAAAAAACAGCTTAGTAAGGACTGTGGATCCAAGGGAGTTGGCAAACTTGCCCCACCTCTACTCACATTTTTTTTAGGGGAGGCAGTTTGTGGGGGGAACTTGGAGAATGCAAAACAGGGCAGCTATCTATACATGGAGAGAATTTGTAGAAGTCCAAATTGCCCGAGTGGAGATTCCAGCATGAATATTCAGCTATTGGAGCAGAATAAAAATGAGTTTGGATGCAAAGGAGAAGGAGGATCTCACCAGAGCCATCCTCATCCCTAGGATGACTCTGCACCAGGGCTAAGGTTTCTGGTAGCAGCAGTGGTGACCCTTCTCTCAGAGGAGGAAGAAAATGGTGATCTCACCCACAGAGAAGAAGAAAAGAGAAAGCTGTGAGTAATTGCCCAGCTACCCCAGTTATGTGGGTTGCAGTTGGAGAAACACATTTCTCTCCAACAGCACCAGAATTTCTGATGAGGCATATCCATGACTGGGGAGAGGGTGAAGAAGGAAGAAAATAAAAATATCAAATCGCATTAACCCATTTCCTGCTTGCCCCAAAAATACTCACCAGAGGCAATTGCAGCTGTAGCATACATCCTAAGAAAACTCATAGTTTAACAGTACAAACCTCACCCTTAAACTTTATGACAAAATTTCTTGCATTTATTATTATTTTTGTTTCACTCTAGTATATTGATTGTCTTTGGAAATAAATGTCATCATTCTATTTATGGCATTGTGTTTTTAGTAGTGGTATTTCCACTTACAAAATATAATAATTCTTGATTGCTAAAAATGTCAAATCCTAGAAAACGTAGCATTCCTGTACATAATGTTAAATTAACACTGGTGGTCAGCTGCACTTTTCTAAAAGGGAAAAGGCTTAAAGGAATGTTTCTTTGCTATTCGCTTCAGGACTTCAGCGAGAAGTCCGTCCACAGGCCTCTGTGAGTACCCCACTCAGGGAAGACTCCACTAGGCCCTTTGGTACCCCAAATCCCCAAGTGCTAAACCCACGCCTCTCCCACTTTACTGCTGATTGTGCTTTCTAGTCTTTCTGGAAGAGCAAGCACTAATAGACAGGGAATGAGTGTGCTCAGAAAATAGGTCAAGATCAATGGGCAGGGGAGAAAACACAAACTTGAATAATAATTCCATCTTCTGAAATTCAGAACTAAGGTTTCTGATAGCCCGTTGAATCGTAAAAACCAAAGAAGTCATAGAAGTTTAAAGAGGTATCTACTACTTCCAATGCAAAAGCAGAAGCACATACCAACAAACAATATGAAAAAATCAAGGAATGTAATTTTATTCTTGAGCAACTAAACTCAGAGGCATGGAATATTGAGATTTAACTGATAATTCAAAATAGCTGTTATAAATAAATAAATAAATTCACCAAGCTAAGAGAAAACTTAGAAAGACAATTTAATAAAGTCAGGAATAAAATTAATGAAGAAAAGGAAGTTTTTTTACCGGAGATTAAGATTATAAAAAAGAAGCAAACAGAAATTCTGGAACTGAAGAATTCAATAAATCAGATAAATAATGCAATAGAGAGCATCAGTAACAAAGCAGACCAAATGGGAGAAAGAATGAATGACTTGGAAAATAAGAATATGAAAATAACAGAGAAGATATTTGGGAACTAAGATTAAAAAAAATAATAAGAAGAAGAAAGCCTATGAGAGATATTAGATCCAACCAGAAAGGAAAATATTAAGAGTAAATGGGATTCCAGAAGAAGAGAGGGGGAAGGCGGCAAAGAGTTTATTTAAAGAAATAGCTGAGAACTTCCTAAACCTCAGGAAGGACTTAGACATACAAGTGCACAAAACAGAACACTCTTGTATCTTAATGTCAAAAACCTTCTCCAAGACAGTATGATGAAATTATCAAAACTTATTGATAAAGAACCTTAAAGGCAGCCAGGGGTAAAAAGAAAGTGACTTACAAAATAAACCCTCATTAATCTATCAGTGGATTTTTCAGCAGAAACTCTATAGGCTGAGAGGAAGTAGAATGACTAATTCAAATTGCTGAAAGATAAAAATTGCCAGCCAAGAATACATTATCTGTCAAAGTTAGCCTTCAGATATAAAAGGAGAATAAAAGCTTTCCTAGACAAACAAAAGCTGAGGGAGTTCACTATCATTAGACCACCTTTGCAAGAAATGTTGAAAGAAGTTTTTCAAACTGAAATGAAAAGACACTAATCAGTAACATGAAAACATATAAAAGTACACAACACACTGGTAAAGGTAAAGGGTGTTTAGAAAACTGTAACTCTATATTAAGGTGGTATGTTAGCCACTTAACTATAGTATAAAGGTTAAAGAAAAACAATATTAAAAATAGCCATAGCTAGTATAATTTGTTAACAAACACATAGCATAAATGGAGGTACACTGTAACATCAAAAATATAAAAGAGGAGAAATAAAAGGGTGGAGCCTTTATAGGTTAATAAAGATAAGTTGCTAGCAGCATAAAATAGATTTTTTTTCTATGAGATATTTTATGTAAGCCTCATGGTAACCAAAAAGTTAGAGTCATGTATCACAATAAAGGAGAAACAGAGAATATCATTATAGAAAACCACCAATTAACAAAGGTAGGCAGAAACAGAATAAAAATGAAACAATGGTGATACCAAACAACCAGAGGCAAAGATTGCCAGTAGTAAATCTTTATGAATCAATAATCACTCTAAACGTGACTAGATTGAATTCATCAATCAAAAGGCATAGACTGACTGTAAGGAAAAAATAAGATTCTATTATATGCTTCCTAGTAGAGACTCACTTCAGCTGTACAGATACAAATAGCCTCAACATTTAGAGGTGAAAGAAACTATTCCATGCAATTAGAAATCAAAAGAAAGTGAAGGTAGCCTTACTTATATCAGATAAATAGACCTTAAGCCAAAAAATTGTAACAGGAGACAAAGAAGGTCATCACATAATGATAAAGAGTTCAGTACATCAAGAAGATGTAACAATTGTAAATATATACAACATTGGAGCACCTAAACATATTAAACAAATACTAACAGATCTGAAGGGAGGGATAGACAATACAAAAGTAGTAGAAGACTTCAACATCCCACTTTCAGCAAAGGATAGATTATTCAGATAATAAAATAAACAGGGAAACGTTGGAATTGAATGATACTTTAAAACAAAATTGACCTAACAGACATATATAGAAACAGACAGAGAGATAACATTCCATCCAACAGCAGAAGGATACACAGTCTTCCCAAGTGCCCACAGAACATTCTCCAAGATGGATTATATGAAAAACACATTATATGAAAATTTAAGAAGATTGAATTTATACCAACTTTTTTTTTTTTTTTACTATAAAACTAGCAATCTATAAGCAAAATGCTGGAAAATGTAAAAATATGTGTAAACTAGAGAACATAGTTCTAAACAACCAATAAGACAAAGAAGAAATCAAATGAATTTTTTTTTTTTAAATCTCAAAGTAAATGAAAATAATAACAGCATACTTAATCTTATGGGAGGCTGCAAAAGCAGTTCTAAGAGGAAAATTAGCAATAAATGCATATATTAAGAAATTAGAAAAACACAAACAACTTAAGTTTACATCTCAAGAAACTAGAAAAATTACATATTAAGCCCAAAGTTAGCAGAAGGAAGAAAATAATAAAGATATAAGCAAAGACAATATTGAAAAAATCAATAAAACTAAGATTTTGTTTTTCAAAAAGATAAAACAAAATTGAGAAATCTTTAGCTAGAATAATGAAGGAAAAAAAAGACTCAAAATTAGAAATTAAGGAGGGGACATTAAAACTGATTATACAGAAATACATAGTATCATAAGAGACTACTATGAATGATTATATACCAATGAATTAGATAATCCAGTAAAGTTGTATCAAGTTTTAGAAACAAACAACTTATAAAGACGGAATCAGTAAGAAGTAGAAAATCTGAACAGACTAATAACAAATAAAGTAATCAAAAACCTCCCAATAGAGAAAACCCAGGACTAGGTTACTTTACTGGAAAATTCTATCAAATATTTACAGAATTAATACCATTCTAATAAAACTTTTCAAAAAATTGAAAAGTAGAGAATATTTCCAAACTTATTCTAGAAATCCAGCATTACTCTGATACCAAAACCAGACAAATCTAAGAAAACTATAGACAAATATCTCTGATGAATACATATGTAAAATTTTTCAACAAAACATTAGGAAGCTGAATTCAAGGATATATTAAAAGAATTGCACACCATTACCAAGTGGGTGCCAGAATGTTTCAACGTATGCAAATCAACAAATGTAAAACATCACATTAACAGGTGAAAAATAAAAAATCACATTTTCACCTAAACAGATTCAGAAAAGCATTCGACAAAATATAGCAACTTTTTATGATAAAAATCCTTAACAGATCGGGTATAGAAGAAATATAATACAATAAGGGCCATAAACAACAAAATCACAGCTATCATTACACTTAATGGTGAAAAAACTAAACTTTTTCAAGATCAGGAACTAGACAAGGATGCCCATGCTCATCACTTTATTTACTACAGTACCGGAACTTCTATCTAGAGAGATTACACAAGGTATAGAAATTAAAAACATCCCAACTGGAAAGAAAAATGTTAAAATTGTCATTGTTTGCAAATGATAGAATTTTATATAGAGAAAAATTCCAAAAACTGTTGGAACTAGTCAACAACTAAAATATAAAACCAACAGACAGAAATCAGTTTCATTTCTACATACTAATAATAAAACATCAAAAAAAGAAATAAAGAAAACTATCCCATTCACAATAGCACCAAAACAATAAAATATCAAGGAATAAATTTTACCAAGGAAGTGAATGATCTATGCAACAAAAACATCAGTACATTGGTAAGAGAAATCAGAGATACAAACAAATGGAAAGACATCCTGTGCTAATGAATTGTAAAAAACATTACTGTTAAAATGTCCACACTACCAAAAGCCATTTCTATATAATACAAATTATATCAAAATGTCAATTCCATTCTTCACAGAAATAAAATAATAATAATAATAATAATTCTACAATTCATATGGAACTCTAAAGACCCCAAATAACCAAAACAATCTTGAGAAAGAACAAACCTGTAAGCATCACATTTCCTGATTTCAAATTGTGCTACACAGCTATAATAATTAAAATAGTATGGTATTGGCATAAAAATAGGCAAATAGAACAGAGAGCCCAGAATTAAACCTCTGAATATATGGTCAGTAATACTGGCCAAGAACACCTAATGGGGAAAGGATAGTCTCTTCAACAAATGGTACTGAGAAAACTAAGTGAAGTAAATCAGAGAAAAATACTGTATTATTATCACTTATATGTAGACTCTAAGCAAGCAAAACTCATAAAATAAGAGAGTAGAATGGTGGTTACCAGTGGATGGAAGTTAAGGGAATAGGATAGATGTTGTTTAAAGGTACAAACTTGCCAGGAGTAATAAATCAGCCCTAGAGATTTGATGCAGTTTAGTAAATACAGAAAGTAATATTATATAATAAGCATCAAACTTGCTAGGAGACTATATTCTAATTATTCCAACCACTAGAAAAAAATAATAATCATCTGATGAGAAAGATGTGCTAATTATTGCTACAATGGCAATCATATTACAATATATAAATGTATCAGATCAACATGTTGTACACCTTAAATTTACACAATGTTATATGTGAAGTTATATGTCGAATAAAGAAATACAATAGAAATATACAAGATCTTTTTCTTAACACCTTTACTGAAATATAATTGACATATAATCAACCTATTTAAAGCATACAGTTCAATAGCTTTTAGTATATTCACAAAGCTGCGAATTCACCATAATCATTTTTTTACCATAATCATTTTTAATATTTTTATTACCTCCAAAAGAAACACATCACCCATTAGCAGTCATTCCATTTTCCCCTAAGGAAACTAGAAAAACTACTAATCTACTTTCCGTCTCTATAAATTTGCTTACTTTTGGCATTTTTCATAAATGGAATCATAGGAAAATGACTTCTTTTACTGGTTTTCCAGATTTATCTATGTGGTAGCATAGATAAGTACTTCATTATTTTTTTAACTACTGAATATTTCATTGTATAGTTGTTCCATATTTTATTTGCCATTTCATCATTTGGGTTTTTTTTACATGTTGGGGCAAATACAAGATTTTAATTTGCCTTTCTCTACACATGACTTGAACAAGTTAAGGAAAAACATTTGGATATACAGAAGACTTAAAATTATTAATTTAGATTTAGTTAATTGCTGTCTCTCTTTAAAATACTAAAGGCATCATCTTTGGAAATACCAATAAAACTTTCACATAATTGACTATGATTTATGCCACAAAGTTAATCTCATCATATTCAGTAATTTTATAGACATAGATGAACTATAGAGATTACATACTTCTACTGCAATAAAACTTAAATATGATAAAAAAGACTCTACTTTCTCCTAATTAAAAAGTATTGTTAAATACTTGTATCAAAGAGAGAAGCTGAAATAAAAAGTTAATAATGTAAACAGTATGTACCAAAAACTAGTTAATAAGATAAAATGCTTCTAAGAGGTAAATAGAAATAAAGTGATAGAATTAATACTTATATTCATAAAAGAATGAACAACAACAACTAAATTAAGCATCTTATAAAAGATGAGAAATTATTAAAACAAACAGTAGGAAGATCAAACATAGAACATGGCTAAAATTAGAAATTACTTTAGAAAACAGTACAAATCTAAATAAAGAATTCCAAAAGAAAAAAAAAAAAGGCTTTTAATTTTTTAATTGATAAACTATTTCAAAAACTTTAATAATGAAAAAAGAATGCAAAATGCAAAAAAATAGATAAGGATAAAAGACACAAAAATGGAGGGAAGTATGAGCATCATAACAACTTTTCTAATACTCTGAAAAAATTTTGAAAATATTTGGGAAATATCTAAGTGTGTTTCAGATGGGAAAAACATCTAAAAAGAATTTCCACAGATAAATTACAAAATTTGTCAATTAGTAAATAGAATTTTTCAAAAATTAAATTAAATTAATAGAGTTAGATGGTTTCAAAGATGACTCCGAATATTCAAAGATAACTAATTTAAGATATCAGAAAAAGATTGTTCTAAATGCAGAAATTCACTTTCTCTTTCTCCTTCTCTCTCTCTCTCACAGACCAAATTCACTCAAAAATTTGTTCAGAAAAATCTTTAGTAAAATATCAATGTAATAAAAAGGATAAGCTATGTTTCATTATTTAAAAATCTTCCATGAGGCAATACTGCCTCTATCATGCTAAGACTAGAAAATTGAAGACTACAAAAAGAAGTTGACAGTATTTAAATAAATTTCCAAGCCCAAGACAGAGCCACACCTGTCCAAGGTGCCATATCAGCAAATTGAAACCAAAAATTTACCTTTGTGTTCCTGTAAATGCTCGTCTTGACCAAACCCAATACATACAGCCAGTCATTCCCCAAACGCCAAGCCAGCTCTGGGCTCTATACTTATTTTCTTGTTCCATCTCATTCCGAACAAGGTTGACTATGTGGCCTCAGCCAGTCATATATTTTCTATTTTTCTCTTTCTTGCTTTTTATTTACCCTAGAAGAGCTTCCTGCCTTCTGACTCATTTTACTGTTCTCCCTAAAGGAGACTATTTGTGTCATGAAGTGTTGAAGTTTGTAACACCAAATTGTCTTTAGTTATTTTTCAACAATAGCCAACATGAACATTCATTTTACATCTATGATAATCATATGCTGAATACTCATGGCTGCAAATGCTTATTTTTCTGGATCTAAAATGAGAGCTCCAGGTTGGTACTACTGCTGGAAGTGTTTTTACTTGGCATCCTGTATTCTTAAAGGTAAACTGAAATTTGATATCTATAGGCTATAAGTGTTAAATTGATGCAAAAATTCAAGGAGTAATGTATAAAACCAAGTAGAATCTTAGAATCAAATTTACCATTTGGAAGTGACCTCTGGCAACAGTAAGATCTAGCTGTTTTGGTTTTTCTGCATTAGCTCTAGTAGCTGAGATTCCAGTGAGCTTTTATAATGAGATTTTTCACAGTTGTTCTCAAACTTGTCCGCCAGAATCACCTGGAGGACTTGTTAAAATACAGAATGCTGAGCCCCACCACCAGGTTTGTTTTTTAGTTCTGAGTGAGATCTGAGAATTTGCATTTCTAATGAGTTCTCAGGTGATGATAATAATGCTGGTCCAGGGCCACTTTCAAAATCTAGACTAAGCTCCTTTTGAAAAAAACAAACAAACAAAAAAAAAAACCTTTTATTTTTCAAGTATAAGTTTATTCTAGAATTCAGATAAAAACTGACACTTACCATAGAATTTTGTTGTATAAAATAACCTATTTATTTCAATTGCAAACACTAAGCAACATTTTTTCTTCAAGATCAGTGTTAGTACTGCCCTATGCAGCGGGGATACAGGGGTGGGGGCTGGGAAGCCTAGCCATATTAAGATAGGTGAAGCCAACTATACTTTTCTTAGGAACTATCCTAAAAGAATTATAAAGTTCAGTGATATAAATCAGATTAAGAGGTGATAGATTTCAGTTTAGTGTCTGAAATATAATCATATTTCACACAATAAAAACTTTATTTTTCTGATGAGGTTCTCTAAACTGGCTTTTATTCTGCTAATATTCAGGTCTCTTAAATCTCACTAAGTGTCGGGGGGCATCTTACCAAAATTTCCCTGGCTTTTGGTAGCTAGCTGTCATCGATTTTAAGTATTTATGTAACTCAAAAGTTTATTGTTTTCCATTTGGTAACCACTTTTTTCAACTGTTTTCATAAGGTTGCAATAGTGCCCCAGTTTCTTTTCCTGAAAAAATACCCATTTTTCTGATGTCATGGCCATCCATAGGAAATGGAGGAATGACCACTGCTGCATTTCCTTTAGAAGATCATGCTCTCCTTGGTATTTCGTTAGTTCACATACACGAGAATTGCATCAATAATCCTAGAACCTATAATGAAGTGTTGATAGGGCTTCAGTGGTTCTAAATAGTTGTTTTAATTAAATATGTCCTGTTTTTAACTATAAACAAACCAAGGGTTTTCCCTTCTTTTAAAATCTCCAACCTCGAATTCAATTTTGTGACATCATTCTGTACTTTAAAAAATGAGGCTAGTTTTTATTGGATTTGGTGAAAACTTTCAACAGTTTTACTGACTGTTGAATTCTTCTAAACTTGGATTAGGAGGTAAACCTAAATAAATAGCCACATCAAGATTATAGATGAGGTGAATCAAATGATTTACATGGTTACCAATAAGAACTTATTTCAGGTCTACCCAAATTCTCTCTCCTGATATTAAGCCAGCCCTTTGGCATTTTCTACAATTTCTTCCAAAGTCTCAGGATCATAGTCACTAGGTTTGTCTATAATTCTCTCATAAAACCTGAACTACCTTAAAATTCTAATATAATATTGTATCCTCTGTTTAGCATGTCCAACAAATCTTTCTTATTTTTAAATCTTTACAACCATTAAAGTAGCCAAATAAAGTAAAACTAAAAATAGAATTTATAGTGAGATTTCTGCATTCAGAATCCTTCTGCCACTGGGTTGTGAATTCTACCTCAGCCATGTCTTCCATCAGTGATATCAATCCATAATGTAGTAATTTCAAAATTTTCTTCATTAAGCCTGATAGGAATCATCTTGTGCTTCTCTCCTTTGTCATCACCTGAAGCCTGCCCACTGAAACATCCCCTTCATCTGCATAGTGGTGGCAGTGGTAGCAAAATCTATGTCCTGAGGCTTCACTCCATTAAAGAAATCCCACACTGCTCCTCCTGATATTCGTAATTCATTATTTTCTTTGACAAATAATTCTGTCAGACCCTTCAAATCTTCTGTGAAAACTGACTGAAATCCTAGAGACTGCAACTCCATTGTAAATAGATACTGCTTCAGAAGACAGTTACCTCCAACTACAGCTCAGTAATGGCCTGTGCCAGGGAGAAAGTCACCAACCACATATCTATAAGACAAACATGAATAAAAAACAATGAAATTTAAAAGTGATGTAAATAATAGATTACACTGTAATTTTATTTATCAACTGAGAGACATTCATTCCCTGTTTAGCTCCCCAAAAAAGTGAAATCCATTGGATAATTACATCTAGGTCTGCACTTGTAGCTTTCCTACGTCATATATTTAATTACTATGCTTGCAGACAGTATTTCACTGTTACTAGACTCCTCTGACAGGAAGGTTTCCATTAAAGTGTGAGGGGCATAGGGCTGCCAAGAACAGTGGTTCCAGAAACTGTCACTCAGACTTTCAGGAACACTTGGTCTCCCCCAGAACATGTCACAGTTTCCCGTATATCATCCTCCTTCCCCATGACTTTGCTACTGCCTTTTTCTCATTAATTTCCCCCATCCTGCTATCTCCTGAGTCTCACCCACAGCCCGTCCTCAATTCTCCAACATCACACCTTTTTCCATTTCAAGTGGCTTCTCTGAAGCGGCAGCAGCAACTCTCCGGTGGCCCCAACAGAAAGCAGTTCTCAGAGACCTGTGCTCCCCATCCGGGGACAAGACCTGTGCTCCCCAGCCCACAAGGGGAAAGCAGCGGTAGGCTTCCTTCTACCTTCTCTTTAACCCACTGGGGACTGCACCCTGGAGTGGTGTGTGCCACCTCCCACCCAAGTCTGGACTGAAAGGCTCAGTGAGCCCCTGTGGGGCTGAGCGGCGGAGAAACCGTACCCCCACCCCCAGCTCAGCCCACCATCAGCCAGAATGTGGTGGGACAGGGTCTGCAACCTCTGGCTGTGCTGAGTTCCCCAGTGGAGGAGCCTCCCCCACTTCCTCTGTCTGTCTGAGGAGGAAGGGCTGCCCCTTCCTTCCTCTGTTGTCTTTCCCTTCAGTGACCCCACCTTACCCCCATGCCCTAAGCTACTCTTTTAAAGGTGGAGAAACTGAGCCATAGCTAGATGAAGTGACTTGCACAAGAAGATCACATGCCAGTTTTTGATGCAGTTAGAAGTCTATCTGAGAGCATATGGTGATGTGGTGATTCTATTATTTCTCTTCTCTTTTACCCTTTACTCATCTATATGTTAGGTAGTTAGGTAGCCATGAGTGATAGGAGTGAAGGCCCCTCTCCATAACCATAGAAATGATAACATTGATAGCCCAACCCAAGAGGCTGGAGTACAAGAAAATAAATGATCATAGCATAGCAAATGTTTTAGGCCAGCAACAAACACTTGCACCGTAAGGAGTACTCTGACCTTTTCACTTCAGCCTCATTATACCATCAAGTATAATGTCATGCATATTCCTGGAAGTTCGTGAATCTAATTATAACAGAATGAATTCTGGAAAGGAACATAAACCGTTAACAATAGGTTATATAACAGCCAACTATCAATCAAAATGGCCTCACACATCAATCAGCTAGCACCACCTTTATAACCACCCATCACTGCCCAAATATAAGACAGACCTCCCCACCTCTGCAAGGCTGTAGCCCTCTCTGGTGTAGCCCATTTCTCTCTGAAATGTATTTTAATAAACCTTACTTTTTTTATCTTCACTGATCTGTAATTCTTTACTGCATCAGCAGAAAGAACTGAGGTCTTCAGCACCATTGGGGGAAGAGGGACTTAGATTACCTCCAACAGTGACATATATGTTTTCCTTTATAGCAACCAAAAGCTTGTCCTTCACGAGAATAAACCTGTTAAGCTAGGAAATGATAACATTGAAAAATAGATTTGGATTATGCTTCTAAAATAAACAGTACTGAAGTAAAAATAAATAAATAAATCTTTCAAATTCAATAATTTAACACAACAAAAGTTTAGTTCCAATTTAATCTGCATGACTGTTAAGGGACAGTTGCTTTTTAAGTCTGGCCACCAGTGGATCCAAGCTAAATCAGAAGTCATCGTGGGGGAGGAACACATTTTCCTCTACCATCGATATTCTTCTGGATAATCTAATAATGTCATAGACATAAGACAGAAAAATAAACATAAGACAGAAAAAATAAACAAATTTAATACATACATATGTCTGAGAATCCCACATACATCAGAAAATCAGAGGCCCCACATGAAGCAGTTCTGAGATAGAAATAAAACATGGAGATATAAGACATTCTGAGCTAGGGTTGAGATAAGGTGCCTTGGGGGCTTCAAAAGGTCATTGAAGAATGATAAGAAGAACAGATATTTTGTAAATAGAAGTTTGCCCTACCATATAGGTGTGTGGAAAAGAGATTATAACTGATAATCTCTTATTATGGGCAAGGCCCCTGATTCGAATTTTTCTAGGTAGTTAAAAGGAAGAAGAAAAGTTTCTCTTAAGCCTGAAGCTAAATGCGGTTCTTAATGTTTCCACCTAGCAGTGACATTCTTCACCTCTCATTTTTATTGTCTAGAGAAAGGCCTTCAACCACATCTTTTATGCCTTGTCTCAAAACCTCTCAGTGCTTCTTTAGGCTTTGCCTTTTACTGTAGGTAACAAATTATATGAGTATGGCTACAGAAATACATTTGTAGGGGAGCTTACTCAGCCATTCTGAGGTATATAAAAAATAAGTGCCTGCAAAAGGGTAATATCCCTTCTATCAATCTTTAACTAATAGGGAATAGAAATAACTCCCTCTCCTTCTCTTCAGGCAGTCAACTCCATCTGATTCTGCATGAATTGTCAGAAACATTTTGCAGTGTTTAGTCCCAGTTTTCCAATGGACTTTTTGCAATAACTTTTTTTTCATATTGACTTCCCCTTTTTCTTGTTTTATTCTCCCAGTTTCCTCATTTCTATTCCCTGAAATTATTTTTCACAATAAAATGTTTGCTAGTAAACCTATCTCTAAAGCTCTGCTAAGGCACCCAACTTTAAAAATATTAGGAAAGAACATTTGTATGGTATGCCAAGAATAAAGAAAACCAGAAATATGTGTTGAACATCATTATCGACTACTATAGTTAGTAAACTAATTATATGGATACACCAAAGTAAAATATATATTTGACCCAGTGAGTTTTATAATAGAAATAAAAGTTTAAGTAAACATTAGGAAAACTATTGATGTATTCAATAAATAATTGTTAATGGAACACATCATTTTAGCGTAGGCATACCTCATATTATTGTGCTTTGCTTTATTGAACTCCACAAATGTGGATTTTTTTTTTTTTTTTTTTTTTTACAAATTGAAGTCAAGACCCTCCACCAGCAAAGATATTATGAGTTGCTATATTTCTATACTTGCTTTATTGCAGTGGTCTGGAATCGAACCTGGAAAATCTAGGTATGCTTGTAGATCAAAAGATAAAAAAATAAAAACATATCTGATCATCTCCATAGATGATGAAAAAATATTTACAAAGTAATTGAAAAGCGATTCATTATAATTATTATATGATTGAATAAATATATTATTTATATGATAATATAACTCTACTTCGATTCCTAAATGAGTATCATACTTACTGGAACTTTCTATTGGACATTTAACTAAATTTAGAAATAAAATAAGTGCATTATTCAAAACAATAAAAGAAGAAAAGGGAGCAAGAGTTATAAAAAATGAAGGGAGAAAATAAAAATATCATTCACACAAATAATATGTAACTATACATGAAAGAAAAAAGCAAAGAACTATTAAAAATAAGAGTTTTGACAGATCAAGGGTATACATGACAACTAAGTTCATACATACAAAGAGTAATTATGTAGAAAATGCTAGTTATGAATAAAAATATTATCTTACAAATAACTTAAAATTAAAATGCTGAAAACATATATAATAATATAAAAACTTAAATTACTACTATAGACACAGAAGAGTTGGGATATTGAACAGATTTTTTCTAACCACGAACAAAAAGTAAACTTGGATCTCTGCATCATATAATATGTCATGAAAAATTTCAAATTGTTTCAAAAAGTTTGATTTAAAAATATATATATATGATTAATTTTTTTAGCATATTTTTTAAAAGATTCTTCTACCTCTGCTTCCAGCAAAATCTAAATATAATATGATAAAATAAAACATTGGTGACATAGATTTTCTAAAAAACCTTCTGTATTCACACACACACACATATATATATATCATAAGCAGTCACAATATGAAAGACAAAATAAAAAAATAAATAAATAACATTCTGTACCTTAGATTAAGGCCTATACTTCCTAACATAGGAAACATTCTAGAAACTAAGACCCCTCCCCCTAAAAATTGGAAAGTACATAAACACTAATAGAAATTTTTAAAAGATTATAAACATATAAAAATGTTTAACCTGTCTTATAAAAAATAATATTTTCATATATCTGTTTGGTAAATATGAATAACTTTGACCACATTTGTCAAGGCTGTGAGGAAAGAGTAACTCTCATAATTGGCTTATGAGTATAAACTAAAGCAAGTTCTGGAAAGCATTGTAGCAATACTTTCTATAACTTTTCAATCAGCAACTCCACTTCTGCATGTTTATCCAACTAATGTATTTGGAAATGTATATATAGGTGTGCTTATATAGATATTTATTACATTATTTATATTAAAGCAAATAATTAAAGATAGTTGAAATATTAAGGTTTAATGATAACATATTAATATATAACTACTACGCAGCTCTAGTAAGTCTCTATACTGTTATGGGAAGCTCTGTAACACATAGTTTTAAAGAAGTATAGGATAGACAAATGTGCATAGAAATCGTTTTAACTGTAAGAAATTAGAAATACAGTCAAGCATCACTTACTGACAGGGATGCATTCTGAGAAATGTATTATTAAGTGATTTCAACAATGTGCAAACATCATGGAATGTACTTACACAAACCTATATGATATAGCCTGCTTCATATCTAGATTATACAGTGTAGACTATTATTTCTAGACTACGAACCTATCAACATATTACATACTGATAACTGCAGGCAATTGTAACATAAATGGTAAATATTTGTGTATCTAAATTTAGAAAAAGTACAGTTAAAATACAGTGTGAAAAATAAAAATAAAAATGGTACACTTATATAGGGTACTTACCATAAATGGAGCTTGCAGGACCAGAAGTTGCTTTGGGTGAGTGAGTGAGTGAGTGAATGAATAAGTGAGTGGTGAGAGAATATGAAGGCCTAGGGCATTACTGTACACAACTGTAGACTTTATAAACACTATTCCAGAACCCCACTCCATCACATCCTTTCTTCCAGTAGGGTCTGAAACACAAAATGAAGTAGTCAGTGTTGCTCCATGAGGGTATGGGACTGATTGAAGATATTGAGGAGAAATTGGTTTGGTAAGGATAAATCATCATAATAGTGACAGTCAGGAGAGAGTGAAAGGTGGCCAAAGGATCGGTTGGACTTAGAAATCAAGATGGATAGATAAAAGAACACAGGATTGTCATGGCAATGTGTTTTTGGCTGTCACATGTTGGCACAGTAGCCAGAGTAAAGAAATTTGTGGTACTCATGAAAAAAACAACAACAACAACAACAAAAAAAACCAGGGTGTTTAACATGGAGAGGGGATAGAACTGAAAACTTAATATTTTGACTTTGGAAATTTGGTTTTCATTCCACTGACCTTATCTGGTGCATTGAATTGATGGAAGAAAAAAAACAGATCTATACTATCACTACAACCTGAAAACATTTCCAAAGTACTAGGACAGGCTAACTCCATGCTATCATAGAACACTTTTACTAATGCGGCCGTGGCATTTAACACTTGTTAAGGTAGCTCCCATGGACTTGCATTCTTGTACAGGTTCTTAGGTCCTCAACAAAGAATTTACAACAATGAACTCTGAAAACTATCAAGTTAGATCTGGGAGGGCTGTAGCACCTTCTGAATATGTATTGCTGGGGGGATGCTCCTTTGTGTTGAAACAGTTCATGTGCTGACTGACTGGGATGTAAACCTTGTACTCAAAATTGAGTTGCTGTGAGTGAGGGAATCTATTGCAAACCCCACAGATATTGCTTACATTAGTAGAACAAAAATATCTCTTGAACCCACATATCCTTCTTACAGAAAATTCAACTCTTATGAGAAATTCACCTCCATTATAATCTTATGAGACTACCATTACATATGGGGTCTATCATTGACTAAAATATTGCTATGTGGCACATGACTATATATAAATTTGTATTTGTTTAATATGCAGGAAAATTTTGGGGTTTACATATTAGAAAATATGAGTGGTTCCCCTTGTGAAAGAGGATGGCAAGAGCAATCTGAATTGGGAAGGCATTTTTCATTGTATCTTTTTATAGTTTTAGAATTCTAAACCTTAGGAATATATTACCTAGTCAGAAAACTAAGATATATTCATGATTCAAATTGTAGTAATACGTTTCCATAATCTTTTCTTCCTGCTTGCCGGGATTCTTTGTTTCCAGAAAGACTATTACCATCTTTTTATTTCCCAAGGCAGTGCTAAGATAAATACGGATAAAGATAGCAATTAACTAAAGCTTCATTAAATATGGGAGGGGAAAATGGAGGATGGAATATGGTGATGATAGTGAGCAGGAGGTACTCATTTTTAATAAAATGGAGTAAAAAAGATTGTAATTTATAGTAGAAAACAAAAATTTAGTACTCAACTAATTAGGCTATTAAAATTAAAATTTAATAGTTTTTAAAATATATCTTGCTTCTTGAATTTTGTTGCAAGACTGACTCTACCACACACATTTACAAATATTATATCTTCCCTAAGATCTCTTCCTTTTTGAGTCTCAGTACCTTAAAATAACAAAAACAAAAAGTTTCCAAAATTGTCTACAGGAAGTCCAAAATCATGGAAAGTTCTAAAGTTCTAATAATCTTACATCTACCTAGAATACTAGTTGTCTTTTTTATGCAAAACAGTCCAACTCCTTTTTATCTTAAAGTTTCATTGCAGACAATACTTTTCTTTTAATAACCAAGGGTGATTAATGCATTGTACGAAACAAAAGAGTCATCTACCTTTAGTCTCCAGCATTAGGAACACAATGAACTGGCAGAAGCTTTGAAATAACAGCTTTTCTTTAATTTCTTCCAACACATTGTTTTAGTCCCACAAACTATTTGAAGTAATTTACCATTTTATACTTTAATAATTTCTTTTCTTTTATCTTAAAAAACATTTTTAAAAGAAGTTTTAGCCATGAAAATACGCTTATTTTCTGAACTTACGCTGAAATTTTCTTTTATGATGTCAACACAAGAGAAAGCATTTTCTTTATTTTTCAAACAAGGATTTTTCATATGTCTTTTATTAACATTAATATGGCATTAACATACACTTAGTATATCCACAAGTATTCCAGCTCCCCCATTTATTAGTTGTATAAACAAAGGGGAGCTATTTAAATTATCTTTATTTTCCACCAAAAAATGGAGAAAATAATTTGTGTTAATATGAGAATTAAATGTTACTTTATGGGTTCTGACACTATTCACCAAGATGACATTATGTTTCACGCTCTTCTAAACCGACTTGATCATTCAGATACCCACCTAATCCTGACCATGTTCTGAACCCCATGAGAGACAGCCATTCTAAACAAACATTCTTCTCACTTTGCTTATGCTCCAACACCACATTCTTGGCCATTTTAACTCCTTCTACAAGTGTAACTTGTAGAATAACACTCAATGGTTTTCATAGTAAATCGTTTAATTTCAGAAATGAGGGAAAATAAAAAATAATTTATGAAATTTGACATGCTGTATTTTTATTTATTCTGTCCACAATTTCTTGGTAATTTTCTTTCTTTGTAATTTCTCTTTGACTCTAAGTTATTGAAAAATATTTCATTTAATTTCCAAATATGTGGTAATATTTCATATATTTTTTGTTATTGGTTTTCAATTATTTCGTGTATAAATATTTTAATTTTCTTGAACATTTCCTGATCTTTTTCTTAAAATTGGTTATATCAATTTCTAAGGAGAATAAAATCTCTATCTGACTTTGTAAATGTGTCTATTTCCCTCTCTAGATCTCTTTGATTTTACACCTTATATTTTGAAGAAAAAAAGTTAACTTTTGATTTATTTTAAATAGCTAGTCAGACACGAATGACGGGAAACAAAGGAATAGGGGCTCAGCCTAGAAACCTCCCAAAGAATACATTATTGGTAGTTAGAGAATCCCTCCTCCATCCCCAGAGACAAAGAACAGGAAGGTCATAGTCTTAGCTGGCTACAGTTGCCTATTCTGGCCACAGATACCTGTGCAGAAGGTACAATCCTATTTCGCCTACAATTTAAGCTTCATTATAATACTATATTTATGCCTGGAAGTTTATGAATCTAATCAAAACAGACTGAATTCTGGATAAGCACATGCATACTAGGCAAAGAGTTATATAGCAGCCAAGTGTCAATCAAAATGACTTCACATGCTAATCACCTAGGAATGCCTTTGGAACCACCCCATCACAGCCCAAATATAAGGCAGACATTCCAGCTTCTGGCCCTCTTTTCTGTGGCCCTTTTTGTCCCCACCCTTTTTTCCCCCCTTTTGTGCACTTTTGTGGACTTTTTGTGGCCCTTCTGGCCCCTTGGTGTTGGTTATTGTGGTTACAGTATTGGGACCATGTGCCTCCTTGGGTCATGCTTTGTTTTTCTAAAATATATTCTTAATAAATCTGTTCTAAATCTCACAGACCTGTGATTCTTCACTGTGTCAATGAAGAAGAACCGAGGAAAATGCTAATTACACTTCTGCATCATATACTTTGATATCCCTCGCCCACCCCCATGCCATTGGGACGACACCAAACTCAGATCGGCCCTAACAGTATCATTTTTTATTACTTACAAATATATTTGTCTTGATGTCTACTTTTCCTAACATTAATAAGTCAGTCAGCTTTTTTATGTTTAATATTTAAAGATAGGTTTTCTATCTTTTTACTTTCATCTTCTCAGTATTTTTGTATTAAAATAAATTAGGAAATAAAAAATATATACATATATACATGTGTGTGTGTGCATGAGAGAGAGAGAGAGAGAGAGAGAGAGAGAGAGAGAGAGATCTATTTTCATTTAACATGTATTCTAGTGTTCTCTTTCATTGTTGTATTTGTTTCTAATGACTATTTTTTTCTTTGGGTCATGTGTCACATTTTCCTATTTTCTTCTATATCTAACTTTTTTTCTTGTAGGCTGGCCTTTGGTATATTAAATTGTTAAAAGTCTGGATTCCCTTCAAAGATTTTAACGTGGATTAGCTTTGTTTGTTCTAGTCTTATGCTTAGCTCTGATAGTGCTGGTCTAGAGCACTATCATTTGAGTGTGACCTTTCTGAGATCCTAATTGACTATTTAGGCAATGAGTAGGACATTCTTCCCTAGCTGGTTGTAAGTGTAATGTCTTTGATCACTGTGAGACCTCCAGAATCTTCATTTATCTCACAACCTCTTGGTAGGTTGTTTTCTGCCAAGCTCGTATTTGTTCTCTGCTAGTTCTCATGGAGTCTTGCCTTAAGCATGTAGGCTTAATAATCATCCAGAGAATCAAGAGGACCTTTCAAACCTCTGAAGCTCTTTCTTTCATAATTTTGTTTTGTTTTGTTTTTATTTTTTTGTCTCTGATATTCTGCATTTCAAATTCCAGCTATATCAGCACCCCAGAATGTAGCTCTCTCCTTTTTTATTTTGCTGTTATTTAAACTGGTTTCCCTGTACTATGGTTTAGAATATGACCATAGGTGAAAAGCCGGGTAATTGTGGAGCTCACCTCAAATGTTTCTCTTATTTCAAAGATAGTGTCTCTTCATTCTTTGTTGTCTAATATATGAAAAACGTATTTAATGTATTACATCAAGTTTTATAATTATTTGTTGTGTGAGGGTAAAGATGATACCCACTACTCTATCTCTTTTGGAACCATAAGCCAACCATCACATTTTAATTAAAATCTTCTCTTCATACTTCTAGTCTTTCCCACTTATATTATCTCTCTATATGGTATCACTCATTGATTAAATCTCATGTCTAAATTTGCCTTCAGCCTTGATAGTACTCTTTAGTTTTTAGACTCTGTGTCCAGATTTCTGCTTTCATTGTCTAACAGAAAGTCAAACACAACAGTTTCCGAAATCATTGCCCCTTTCCCCCATTTTAAAGTCCTATTTCAGTTCATTATGTCCTCCCTTAATTTCATTAAAATCTCTAAAATCAAAATACTATTTATCTCTCACAATTCCTAATGTCAACATAATTTTAAGTATTGTTGATTCTCTCTTTGCAATATATTTTACATTTGAAATTATAGTAGTAAGATATTTTAATTATACATAGCAAAGACACTACCATTAATGTAAATAAGTAGGAGTGATTTCCTTATAGTTACAATTTGTTTCCTCTAGTGAAATATTTGGAATGCATCGTAATTAAGAAATGGAGTGAGACTTTGTAGGAGCATGTAGTCAGAATTCTTTTTTCTCTATATATTTTTTCCTCTTGGACATCTGCTTCATTTTCTTACCACAAATGTGTTTTCTTTGTTCTATTGTTCATGTAGAAAATACTGCTATCTGAAACACAAAAGTCTACATAACAACTATGAAAGAGACAGGATTAGAAGAAAATATGTTAGCTCACATCTAAATTCATAAGGAATGATATAGTTAACTTAGATCATATAATATTTTCTCTACAGATGAAGGCTGTTACTGTTCAGATTGGGTACCAAAAGTCACCTTTGGAAGCACATGTATAGTTGTATTGGGTGTGATGTTGTATTATATTACACCAATAGATGTTTATGACATTTATTCTCTTATATGCTCAGAATATTCATACATTTTCTTCCATACAGAAACTCTCTTAAATCAATTATATCATACAGAAGAGACCTCCATTATAATACTTACTGAAATCTCTCATGTGTTATAGTTTCTATAATTAAGTGTTATAGAAAAAAAAAAAAAAACAGAGTTGAGGTGAGGTAATTTTTTTAAACAGAGCCTCTATCATTGATTATCTTTGTCACTTTGGAGACAGTATTCAATGTGTGTGTGTGTGTGTGTGTGTGTATAATATGAGGTACTTATTAAAATACTTCTGTAAAGCCTGTATAATATAGTACCTATCTAACAAGCTTGTTATGAGGGTGCATAATGCAGAAAGTACTCAATGTGACACCTAGTACATGGTATGATTCAATAAACCTTAGCCCTATTATTCCTATATTTCTTCCCAATAGATTTTAAACTCTTAGAAGTTAGGGCACAAGTCCTAAGAGATTTTAGCCTTACTTTTAACTATCTTTATTGTGTTTTAATAGGCTATTTAACATAATAATAGCTCAAAAATAAATATATATTTATTTATTGAATACAAATTATTGCTTTGCAAACATAATTTTGTATAAAAAGTTACTGGTTGTCCTCCTGAAAACTAAATCCAGAAGTTATTCTTTAAACCCAACCATTCTGACATTTCTACAACATCATACTGTAAATAAACATCACTCTTCTTTAAAATGATTCTCTCTTATCTCCTTTATTTTCAGTTCTCCTCTGAATTTTATGACTTCTGCTTTGCTTCCATTGCTCCTATTGTTGTTTTCATATTTTAAATATGAGTGGGATGGGGTGGTAGAAAACAACTCAGGTTATAGTTCACAGTCTTCATTTTTCTTAGTCATCTTACTTAACTATATCTTTAAATTTCAAGATTTATATATTGACTCTATGCAGATTAACTTCAGATCTTTAGCTATGATTTCTGTCCTAAACTCCAGGCTTTCATATTCTATTATCTCTCAGAAATTGTTTTCTAAATATTTTGCTAGTTCCACAAACTCAAAATTATGAGACAGTTTTAGTCATCTCTATCAGTTGTCTTAATTCTTATTCCTTTCAGCTTTCAAATTTCTATTAATATTATCATCATTCTCTCAACCATATGGAATTAAATTCTGGCAATATTGTAACCTTGGAGATACAATTAAACATGTACAAAAAAATAATGTGAACTAGATCTATAGTAAAATATACATCAAAATAAAAACAGACTAAAATTTTTATTATTTTGAGAAAAAATGATGTGTATTTTTAATAATTTATTAATTAATTTAACACATGTTCATTGAGAAACCATTAAATACTAATCATAGAAGATATGGTAAATCAGATAAAGTCCTTGTATTATGAGACTTAAACATAGTAAGAGAGACAAACAAACAGGAATTACAAAGCATATTATTAAGTGCTAAGAGACCACTTTAGAAACATGTGAGATGAACACCTAATCTGCTTTTGAGCTTGACTGAGGCTCTTGACATAAAACTTAAATATGCATACAAGTTGAGGTAAAGGGAGAAAAAAAAATATATGCTCCTTGAAAAAAACAACTATGTTTAAAAAATAGTTGAATAAAAAACTGAATATTAGAGACAGTTCATTAAGAAAGTTTCCTCACTTGAAAAGTAGATTAAGATATAATAGAGAGCTCACAATAATCAGGGCAAACTTTGGAATCATGTTAATAAGTATGGACT
Organism: Pteropus alecto; assembly: GCF_000325575.1. Taxonomy (NCBI): domain Eukaryota; kingdom Metazoa; phylum Chordata; class Mammalia; order Chiroptera; family Pteropodidae; genus Pteropus; species Pteropus alecto. The sequence goes on from NW_006494613.1 coordinate 10,390,156, forward strand.
TGTTAGCTAAATGTAATGGAGACTCAATGAAATATTTTGATCTACTCTACAGGTATGTGATGAAAGAGATTGGAGAAGGCAAGGCTTTAATCAAGGGTATACATTAAGAAATAGTCATTATAGTCCAAATAAAAATAAATGTGGCCTTTATTTAACTGAATAAAGTAATACTAAATAGAATAAACAAATAGGAAGATGAGAAAAAATAGAAAATTTTCTTAAAAAAATATCACAGTTGGTTCGATGTGGGGAGAATTGATTTCACATATTAAACACAAGCTTCGGTAATGTCTAGATTATAATTCTGTGTGTGAAAACTAGGGTACTTTAATGATTAAAACGGTAAAATATTATGTATTTACTTAGAAAAAACATAGCTAGAGAAGAGAGATAAAGAGTGATCCCTAAGTAATGACTATGTGGAAGGGAGCATAGAGATGGAAAAAAGAGGTACTCAATAAGGAAGAGTTTTTGAAAATCAGTGTGTAGCAATATTAACACGTATGAGAGTGTTTCAAGAAGAAAGTAATTAATGACAAAGAATGCAAAATAATCAAGTGCAAAAATGTCTTTTATATTTTACATAGGGTATGGAAGACTGATTTTTCAGGAGATAGTAGAACAATGGCTTCTAAGGTAAATAGAAGACATAAAAATGAGCAGAGTGATTTAATATCATACATTTATATGATATTAAATTTTGATAGCAAGGAGAAATATAGAACAGTAGCTGGGGGAAATCTTTAGTTGTGGATTTTGTCATTTCTTTGTTTTTTGTTTTAAGCTTAGTAAGACTCAATCATGACTAAATTGTTATAAAAAGATGCTAGTAATGAAGGACAGATTCAATGATTAGGAAAAAATGGGAATAGTGGATGAAAAATGTCATCAAGGAAAGTGGAAAGGATGAGTTCTCATTGGTAAGTGGAAAAAATAGCTTTAGAAGACAAACATTCCTTTCTTTAAATTAAAAAAAAAAAAAAGTCTGGTATTTTGAAATAAGAAAAATGAGAAACAGTTTAATGTAGATAGTAAAACTGTATTGCATAGTGGCAGAAAACCAATATATTTCAAGTACAAGGCTTTTATTGCATGGGAGATAGGACAAATTTAAGTGTAATGATTATATACATAGGCCTTGCGCATAGATTTCTTAAATTCGAGTTTTTTCACTGCCACTTATTCTCTGTGATATCAACAAGTCTCTGAGTTTCTGTGTTCTTCAGTTTTCCCATAAGGTAAATGATGATGAACATAGTCTCTATTTCATAGAATAGTGAGTATAAATAACCTATTCTTAGTGAGTTGCTTAGGATTTTTCTGGTGCAGAGTAGCAACTTAGTATTATTATATTATTATTGATTCTTGAGATTTAAAGTAGAAAGTTTGTAGATAATTATAGATAACTTATTAACTCTAATTAGTATGAAAGAAATATTTTCTAAGCAACAGTAGAATGCTAGTGATCTCCATGTTCTCATTTGAGATTGACTACCATAAATATGTATTTACTGTTTGGGTTAATTAACAGATTTGGATAAGCTTTGACTAAATAAATAATATTTGATCAAGCTCATTGACTAAAAAATACAGTTTTATTATAAAATTTATATAACTATGTGAATGAATATGTATTAATTAAAGAAATAGAATAGTATTACAGAAGGTACATCTCCAAAGCATGTGTAAAACAGAGAAAGTAGACATAGACATAGATATTAAAACACTTTGTCTATATTATATTTCCAGTCAAGTGACAACTTTGTTTAAAACTCTACATACATGCACAGAATTTTTCCAAAAATCATTCCAAAATGATTTTTCATTTTTCATTAGTTCATTCCAAAATCTTGTTATATGTTTATTTCATTAGTGTATGAAGAATCTATATTAATTTAGGTCACAGGTACATCTTGATTTTATGTCATTTATTGAATATTTGTTTATATATTAATAGGCATCATATTTTGTTATTTGACCGTTTGATTGATGATTTGTAGTATTTCAGAATTTTAGAGCTAATTTTAAATTTCATTTGTACTTTGGAGATAAGTACTTATGTTTCTAGGTATGGCCTGTGAGAATCCAAGGACGCATTGTGTAGACTCAGAGTATTTGCTTTTCAGCATATCTCTATAGCATTATTAGATGCATTAAATTTATCTGTGTTTTTATTATCATATCACTTTATAGGAAGAATAAAAGTTAAAACACTGTATGCCTAATTCCATAAATTGGTAGTTTTTTCAATAAATTTGAAGGAGATACAGTCAAGTAAAAAATATGAGCTATCATCTTACACTTATTAAAATGATTCTGTATTAGTTTTCTAAAAGCTCTTTTGGACTGTGCATCTTTATACAATACAATTATTTGATAAAATGTAGGTGACATTTTAAGCTCCTTTTCATAATTCTATGCAACATTATAGAAAAGGTCTGTTAAGAAGATCAAAGGTGATCTCAGTGTGGAAACTATTTTGTCATGCTAGAAAGCTTGTTTGTAGTTGTTGCGAAATGCCAAGAGTGGTTTAGAATAGTATTTCATGCTCAGCAATTTTAAAGAAAAAGAATATGAAATTTGTCCCACTCAAGAAACTGGCCTTTAACCAAAAGTCACACCTAAGTTCAAAATATGGAAAACGTTGTTATTGTTGCTGATTTTTATAAATATTTTTGTGTTATATTTCAAGTCAGAAATTATTGAATTATGACATATTAATCAATTAGATAGGGTGAAAGGATTGCCCTTTACCTAAAGGTAGAAAGAGAGAGAGAAGGAGAAAGTCTTTGGCATAATATTGTGTCAACTACTGCCTTAAATACTTGAATACCTCTCAAATTATTTTTGAATGCTAAAGGCCTCTGGTTTGTTCCCGGGTTTTGGCACCAGAAGAAAAAAAAAAAACAGAAAAAAAAAATTCCTGTACGGTGTTTACACATATTTACACATATTTACACATATTTGTCATTGTTACCAAGAAAATGATGCTGAAATTATTTTCTAAATGGTAAAGGAAATCACAGCTAACACAAGATAGTGATACCACAGAAAGCAATTTCTCTACCATTTTATTTAAAATATGTTTTAAATGCCTAGTTACAAACAATCCATGAAAACAACCCATAGCAATGTTTTATTGGAACCACATGCTAATTAAAACCACTAATCCATATTTTCTCCAAGCCTTGAGGCATTTTGCATATCTGCCTGGCTACTATATTTAATTGTGAAACTATAGTTTTCCAATTTAATGACTTTGAAATATAATTTAGAAACATCAAAAGTCCAGGCTAAATATAAAAAAAAAAAAATGCATTTGTGCTTCTAAATGTTTGGTTTTGTATTTGATTTAAAGTCAATAATATGACTCAATAAATTATGTTCACGTGTTTCAAGCTCTTGTAAGATTATCTTGTTAGTTTTTATTGTGTGCAACGTCATAAAGATTACTTAAAATGGGGTGACATTCTAACTTAGATAAAATAGTGGGCCAACCACAGAAAAATATTTTGTACCACACAGAACATTTTCAAAGGACTATTTTTGGACTAAAATGATGTGAATTTGTTTAGCACACTAAAGACTTAATTTTTTTTTTAAATGAAAACGATTTTGCATTACTAAATTTACTTTCAAGTTAGAAATTCTGACAAAGTCATATAAAGGTATTAATGTTGTCTATCTCTAAACAGATCTAAAGTACTTCTAAATTCTAAACTTATTTTTAAAATTCCGTGCAAATCATAAAAACATTAATGTATATACAGTACTCTAATTAATAAATAAAAACAATCTTATTAATTACTTCAGTGGGCCCTGCACACACTGAATGCAATTGAAAAGTAAGTTCGAAAATCTGCATTTGCAGAGGATAATAAAGGATTGATATTCTGAGTCTTATTTAATTCATTGAAAAAAACAAAACTGAATATATTTTACCTTAAATATGAATTAAATTCAACTTTAAAAAACAGGATATAGGTGAGAAAATATTGATTTTTTAATAGACTGCTTAGCTAAACTGAAACAAATCTAGAAAAAAAATGTGAATATTTAAACCCAATCACATTAAAAGTAACTAACTGCTCATTTTGTCTTAAACTTCTATACTTACTATTTTTATAAATTCTCATATGAAATCTTACCTTTCTACACTAAAAAAAAAAAAAAAAAACAAAAAAATCCTCCTTTAAGTGATCAAAAATGGAAGGAGAGGTTTTAAAGTATAATTCAACATTAGCAGATTTAATCTGTTCCCTTATACTTATCTTTATTTTGTTAATGCATGCAATTGAAAAAATATGCTTCATTTGTTGTTAAAAGATAAAGGTTGTATTTCTGGGTGATGCCATGCTTATTTTATCATGTACTTAAGGGGCTCTTTTAGGCTGACTGGCTGCTTAACATATTCTAGTTTGACTGCTTATATTTTGTAATTTCCACAAAAAACAAACTTTTTGTATTAGGTAAATTTTATGGTAAAAATAACAAGAGAAACAGCACATTTTAGAACTGTTTGTATATATGCATGCATACAAATAAAAATTCTATTGTAATATCAGAGACCATTTCATCAACCAGTCAGTCTGCTTATTTTTCTTAACATTTTGGACTCGTGGTTTTTAAATATATAAACTAAAACATTAGGGTGGGATTTATGAAAAACAATTTTAAGGTGTGTGACTGAATTATGAACTGAGCCAGAGTAGAAGAAATATAAGGCTAGCAATTTAATTCATTGAGCCTTTGGTATCAAATCAGAAAATCAATACATTAAAGGCAAAATAGATTAAATAATTAAACTTTATCACAAAGGAAAGAATAGTTTTCTACCACATGTCCTAAGCTATTTTTTAATAGAGGTTATTAAATAATTTTCACATAGGGACTCCAAATTGAACAGCCACAAAGTGGCCCTTTGGATAAGTTCTCCTTAGGACATGATAAAGTAATTAAAGACATAATTTTTTCATTCCTTTCTGATTGGAATGAACGTCTTTTTTGTAAATAGACATACACAGAGATGCTGCTACCAACTTAACAATTTTTTGTTTCAAGAATAAATAATAAAACAAAGAAAACCTTTTCTTTGTTGGACAGAAGAAGACTCAGAGTTGTTTTTCTCTTCAAAGCTATTTAAGGGAAAAAAATTCACCTTACTCCTCCAGGTCCAGCGTCTAAGATTGTATCCTTTATGCCTAAGTCATGCAGTAAAAGGCAATACTTTTATCTAGGTGTACAGTCACAAACAGAATCTACTCAAAAGCTTGCTCCTAAAACTACATTCTCTTACTCCTGCATCATCACTTCCTTTCCCAAGTGAGTTTGAATGCTTCCCATCAGCATTCAACATTCTCTCATCTTTAGTAAAGCAGAACTGTGCTACTCAAACCCACTGTGTATATTGCTATCACCACTCATCACCTATTTTTCTTCTATTTTCCCATATTTATACATTCTTATGGTGAACAAAAAATATACATGAAATATAAAAATAATATAATAGACATGCCTTTTTTCACATTCTACAAAAATATCATGTAAATATTTTTTTCACTTGCTTCATATTCTTTACCTTAAGTAACAAACTACAGATAAAGTTGACATCTCAAACTGTAACCCAGACCTCGCTACTCACCAACTTCTCCAAAACCAACTACTATCATGAATCAGTCATGTAACAAGGGCATGCTTTCATAATTTTCATGCAAACATATGCACATACACATACCTACAAATACCTATAAATGTATATATACATACATATGTGTGTGCACACATGCATGCACATTTATTCACTAACACACACATTTTAAAGATGAGAAATCTTTAAAAATTTGGTGCAGAATGTTTAAAAAGCTCTTTGATGTTCAATAACTACTTGATACTGATTCTCATGCATCTCTCTAATAGAAATTAGATGTATGTTATACATCATTGGGTTTATTAAAAAACAAGTATCTTTACTAAGAGATTGCATTAACTCTTTTCCTGTTTGCCCCAAGAATATTTGCCGGTGGCACTTGTAGCTGTAGCATTTACCTCAAGATAACTCACGGATTATAGTTCTAAACTTACCCCCAAAATTTGTCATGAAATTTCTCACTTTTTTTATTATTTTTGCATCATTCTAGTATATTGATAGTCTTTGAAAACAAATGACATCATTCTATTTATAGCATTCTGTTTTCAGAAGTTCGCTTGCTGAAAATGTCAAAGCCTATAAAACATAGCCTTCCTATGTGTGATATTAAATGAACGCTGGCAGCAAGCTGTATACTTTCTAAATGGGAAAGTGTTAATAAATATTCTCACTGGCAATTATATACAAATTTCTGTTTTTCTACCACATAGCCAAAACTTGAATATATCTTTACATTTTGACCAATCTGATGCATGTATGCATGTGTGCATCAAATATTATTTTAATTGACATTGTTTGATAATTGGAAGTTTGATGCCTTGTAACATTTTCAGTTTTCTTTTCTCTGAATTTTATATGCATTGCCTTTGATTATTTTTAATTATTTTATTTTTGTTTTTTAATTTATAGAAATTTATATTTATATATTTTGAATTGTATTATCCTATCACACATGCTGAAAATATCTTCATTTACTTTGTACCTTTTTTGAATACCATTTATGTTTCTTTTTCATTTGTATTATTTACAATTTAATGTAATAATTTACTATTTTGTTTTGAGTTCTGAATCATTTTATTATATAAAAGAATAATTATTTCTACTTCAAATTATTTTTCAATATCCAATTTATCTGTTGGTCCTTAATTCATTAGAAATTAATCTTATCATAAATGGTAAGAAAATTGACTCTATCTCTACCCTCACTCTATTTAAACATAGTTATATATAGTTAGGTCCTAGAATATATATATATCAATGAGACAGAATAAATATAAAATCCACAAGCTAGTCTAAGCATATGTGATGATTGAGAAATGGGGAAGATGAAAGAATATTAATTATGTAGTTTGCGAACAATCAAGGAATTTCTCATACTTTATTGATTTTTAAAGTTATATTAACATGCACTAATTTTGAATTTTATTGAATTATTTTCTAAATTTATTGAAGTAAACCTATTTCTTTTTAACTAGGTTAAGGTAAGTAAACAAATTAATACAGTTTTCAAAACTGTTCTATCTTTGCCTTCCTGAAATAAGTTCTTGCTTACGATGGCTTAAAAAAATTAATAAACAGGGGAACTTATTTCTTAATATTAGTTTAGTAATTTTCTTTCTATATTTAGAAGAAAAATATATCTTTATTTTTTTATAATGTCCTGTTTGATTTTACTTTCAACTAATTGGGGTTTTACATTCTATTCAAGTAAATTTTGATAATGGATATTTTTCCAGAAATTTTACCATTTGTCATTTAAATTTTGAAGTATGTTTACAATTTTTTTTTTATTTTTGATCCAGCAAATATTTGTTTAGTGTACCATATATAGCCAGCATTCTTCTATATGCTTAGAGATATTTTATATCAGAATGGAACTAGCAGTGGCAATATTTACTAGGTAAATATATCAGTCCTAAAGGCACGCCTAGAAAGGCTGTTTCCCAGTGCTCAAACAATCAAATTATGATAATATTTTTGAACCCAGCTTTTATATTTGTATAGCAAAATAACCCAAGAAAGTACTCTATTTAAAACATTTATGCCTTTGTTCTAGCAGTTGGAGAAATTAGTGGCTGAAATAATTTTATATTCCATAACTCTATTCACATAATCTTCAAAAATAAATAAAGAAGAAAGAGACTCTGGAAAAAAATAATTGAGAAAAATTGAAGTGTGATCACTTGCGACACTCCTAAAACACTGCTGATTTTCGAGAATCATTTATGTTTTAAACTTATAAAATTAAAACAGTAGTTAAGACAATATTTGGAAATTGATCATTATTCTAGGAAAACACTTTAGGAAAATTTAAAGGTATATTGTTATCTCTGAACACAATAATCAAAATTTTCAAATTAAGTTAAAATATGTACATTTTTATAAAAATGAGGATAGAGAAGAAAATGTGTAAACCCCGTTGTATACCTAGATTTTAATATTTTCTTTGATACGCTTTCCTAAAAACTATATTATTTTATCTAAAATCTTTTATTGTATCTTTTCATGATATAATTATTATATTATGGGTGTACACACATTCTTTTATGTATCATTTCCTTTCAAAGCTCCTATTAAAATCAAATGATATGATACTGAATCAATGAAATATTAATTGTTGTAGTTTGAATTATTGCAATAGCTCTCAAAAAAAAAAAAACTGCCTTTAGGGCAATGTTTATATATTTTAGAGTGTTAAATGGATATTTTATCACTGCTACTTTTTATAATATATATTTTTTGATAGTATGCTGAATTAAGTGGTGTCTGTGATAATTTATGAATTTGTAGCAATGGAAAGCACACAAAGAATCATAGAGAAATAACAAAAAAATAAATAACAATCTGTCAATTAAGTAATTCATTCGATATAGACACCCTAACTGATTAATTTAAATCATGAAAATATTTAGTGACAAGAATTATTTTTATGGTTACAATAGTTAAACTTATTATCAAAAATAGTCTCTGGTACATATGTCAACCAATTATTATATTTCATGTTAATTATTTAGAATCATAATTTTAATATATTATGACATTCAAAGGTCTATAGTCCATCGATAATATTAAAAATAAATCGAAAAGGCAAATAATATTGTACTTTCTCCATAGAGTTTAAATTTTAGAGATTTTATAACAGAAAACTGAAAAACTATTGATTTAGGAATGATGTGAATATAGACAGTAATATCTAAAGGTACTTTATTTTAATACTTTAAGAATAGAACATTTAATGAACATAGTGAAAAGAGATAATTTGGGAAAAATACTTTATTGAATTAAGCACCACATTCAAAGAGATTAATGAATCATGTCTTCAAAAAAACAATAAACATTAGGGAGTCAAAAAAATCCTACAATACTAATGTATTTTAGCGGAGCCATGAAACAGGATTGGCTTCTTCAGCTGTCCTCTTCTTTAGTTTCCCTAGTGAATGAGACATGTGTAAATTTTCCCCCCACAACCCTGGCCCCCTTGAGACAACTTTTATTATGACTCTAGATTAACCAAGCCAATGAAAAGTCAACTAGTAATAGAAAAGATTAATTCCATTAAACCTGCAAACAGCAAAACTATGAAGAATAGTGCAAACAGAGAAATATCTCCAAAAGTCTTGGGATAGTAAGAATTCCAGCAGTGAAAATGAAGTGCAGTTTACACTAAGAAAATTTTATCTGTTATTGAATGAATATTTCATATCAATCCAATAAAATAATATTAAATAAAAAATAGTGAGGTTCCATTACAGATATAAATACCACTTGTTACTGTATATTCTTAATAATTCACAATTACTAGAACATTTGTGCTATATATAAAACCAAGACTGATCCAATTTGTAAGTTTACTGATTTACTAAAATTTGAAAACTTACTTACTCTTATTTGAGAACACTTATTTGAGAAAAACATTTCTTAGTGATAAAATTTAACTTATAATGAGTTTCTATAAACAGATTAACCCTATGCTATTTCATAATAAGCTTTTTGTAAAACCAGTTAATATAAAATAACATTTTTTTAAATAGAAAGATCTAAAATGATTTATTTTTTCATTTAATATGTGAAATTTGTGAAAGTATATCTAAAAGAACATCTAAAAACAAATTGTCTAAAAATAGCCAAACTAATATAGACTAAGAAAGCCATGAATAATCCTTATTTTGAAGTTTTATTGGAAATAATCAATGAAATATAATACTTTAATGTTTAGCCAACAATTATTAGAAAGATTTAAAAAACATTTTCTCTGTATCACCCATACATTTTATTCATGTAAATTAATTTCAAAAATTAAAAGTTTAACTACAAAGCCTTTCACCACAGTCATCCTTAAAATGGGTCTGCCAGTGATTTTCAAATAGCAATAGCAATAAGGTTATTTGAATGTTTTGTATTATCTGTTGCATAAAAGAGTAAATGTACTTTTTTTGTCAATACTATTTGCTTTTAGATAAAAAGAGTAATGTTCTAGTAAAATCACTAGATATCTGAAAGTGTCATTCTCATTTTAATAGGAAGTCATTTTCTTTTTCTGTATCTGTTGTCTCTTCCTTTTCCTAAACATGATAAATTAATGTCTGATCCACATAGGAATGATTTCTAATTAAATTAAATTCTAAACAAAAAGTGTGTAAAATACATTTAATTCAAAACAATAAAGAAGTGCATGATTAATTGCTTGCAATATGCCTGGCTCTAATGTGTGAAAATTAAAATGATGCAGTAGCTCAATGCCTTTGAAACAATTCAATATTCAACTGGTATAAAAGCTCATTATTTATTTTATACTTAGCCAGTCTTTCTAAATGAATTTGCAAGCTCTCTTGTGGAATGACATAATAGTCTTTTTTTTCTAGTTAAGTTTATAATGTTTCATCTTATTTTTAGTGTAATAAGAGAACAACATCCACAAAATATTAAAAAGTTTAATATGTATGTGAGAGTGATTATAAAGTAATGCGAAGATGCAGTTGACAATTAAGAAATCCCATTAGGCAATATTTATTGTTTTGAAAGGTACTAGTTGTAAAATAAAGAACAAACTTTACTTTTCTCCCATTCATGATTGTATATCTGAAAGCAGATTTTTCTCTTTGTCTTACTCTAACAGTGAATCCTTCTCAGTATCTAAATCTGACCTTTTCAAGATAATATATGTGCATAGTTTCAAAAAATAATCTTTGTATATGGACACTTCCCCAAATTCTTTCTTATTAAACCGGAAGAGTCTGATCTTCACATTTAGACAAGACTAAATGATGTCTAGAAAATAATGCCGTTCTTTTGCAACACTATGAAGCAATGACTAACACAGCTTTCAGATAGCATATGCATTTCCTAATAGGCAGTAAAAGCATTGCTATTTAATGGAAAATAATAACAAACATAAAACATTCTTGAAAATTAAAATAATCAAAGAGTAACTGAAATAGATATGATTTATACATTTGGAAGTAGATGATATCCTAAGACAATTTGATGTGGTGGTCTCTGATTTTAATTAGTATATTCCTATATTCCAAGGTGATTTTTCTATTCTACCACAGAAAGTAGCAATTGGGCAGTATTCAAGTATTATTTTTTATACATAGCATCTTCTCACCAAAAACATCTTACAATGATTATCAGCTTAGAATAGAATTTATACTTTGTAGTATTTCTCTTCAGGGTATGACTATCAGGTTACTAAATAAATAATGCCTAATAAAATGAAAACAATTCTGCTAAAAATAAGGGGAGAAAGGCAAATAGTTAATTATTATAATCTTGGCATGAATCAGAAAGCACACAGCCCAAGCCTCTTCTCACAGCCACCTTATAACCAAGAAGGAATTATCTGAAGATCTGAGACATAAAAGGGTCACAGGCAAGATAGTAAGAATCCTGGTATTTGATGCTCGACCAACCACAAATTGCCCAGTCTCTCTGGAATATATATCATATGAGCCAATAATCCTCTTTGTTAGAGAAGCCAGTTTGAGCTCAGGTTTCTCAAATCGAAAGCTCCTTGCCAGATATAATAAATATATCTTAATGGATAATTATACTTCTATGTGTTTATCTGTGCAAGTACATAAAGTAATATAGCAAAATATACTCATTATAGAATTATTTATGATGCTAAAAAATGGGAATTTGTTCACAATTTGTAAGGATAAAAAATGGGAACTTTTTTCACATATTATAGCATGATGTCCTAGTACTATAAAATATTATATATCAGGTAAAAATAATGGTATATATTACAATACTAACTAAAAAATTAAGTGGAATAAAAGATGCATAAAATATGTAGAGAGTAATTGCATTTGTATCAATTAAAAAAACTTTGCATAAGCACATAAATGTATATGAATGACATGAAAAAATTGTAAATATACTTTTAATGATAGTAGCTTCTAGAGGGAAAAATGGTTTTAGTATAGTATAAGGGACTTGTAATATTTCTTGATAATATACTGATAATTTTGTAAAGTTTTCTTTATTTTTAATAGTTATGAATTTATGGACTATATGGAAAAATAAGTGGTTATTAAATCTTAGCAGTTAATTATCAAGTGATGTTACTTTTTGTTGCCATATTTTGTTGACAATAGGCCTTAGATTACAAAATTGTTTAATCCTGAAAATTCTAGTGCTCAGATACTAATGAATGTTTGGAGCATGATGAATGCTTTCTTACAATGAGTTTAAAAGATAATTTTGATCATTTTTTTTTCCAAAAAGAAAGAAATAACAAGTGATAGTAATATAAATCTTATGACAATTTTGGGTCTAGGAAATAAATTTTAATCCTCAAATTTTAGTAAGGAGAATGTGAAGCATGGCAAACAACAATTCTAAGTAAAGTATTAGCCATCTTATTTACTTTTTGTAACTAAAAATATTCACTTATAAATTTCACATAGCTAAAAAACATATATTGGATTTCTACAATGTGCCAGGGATTGTGATAATTTTAAAAATAATTTATATCATTTGTAAATAGATTTATAATTATCGTATTATATGGTTTACTTAATTAACTTGATAAGATTGTAAGTTCAAATATATACTTTGAGATTATAATATATATCATTTTAAATGTAGATACTAAAATTAATAATTTTAATTATAATAATACATGAGTAAAAGGATGCTATATTAGTAACAATTAAAATTCAGAAGGGAAATATATGTGTTAATGTAAAGTTAGATAATTTAAAAAAAGATACATCCAGTATACCCATACCATTTTATTTTACATGGTGATTATTGATGTTATTTCTTAAATAGTCTAATTTTTAAATCACACATATATGTGAATGAGTGAATATATGAGAATATATATAGATGAATAAATGAATCTCTTAGAAATATATGTGAATATATATTTGAAATCTGGATGTTTTATTATACAATTTTATATATGCTATCAAAGAGAATTATGATACAAGGAAAAACTTTGTTCCCTATTATCCTATTTTTTATACATTAGAATGTATACATCTACAAAGAAATATATATATATATATATACACACATGTGTGTTAGAGGTTCATTTACTCACATAAAATCATGTAACAATTTAGAGGAGGTCAGAAAAAAAATGGTGTAAACTATAGAGGCTTTGTTCATTTCTCTGGTGACAAAATCAAGGTTGTGACAGAAACAAGGAGCAAACAACAAGGAAAATCACCTGAGATCTAGATTAATAAGCCCTAAAACTAGGGAGAGAAATAAGAAATCACTCTGCAATGGGAGGAGGTAGGACAGGACAAGAACGTGAGACTGCGCAGCTCTGGTACCAAGCTGCTGAGCAGGACAGAGGCCATAGCAGCGGCAGCGGCAGCAGCTGCTGCAGATGCTTCTTAAAGGGGAGCAGTCATTCGTGGTGACAGACCTGCTTGCTCTGAGCACTAGTGCTGGGTCAGCAGTGCAGGGGGCACCGGGGACTTATAGGAGGACACTGAGTTGTCAGAGTGAGGGCCAAGGGGAGACTCGCTCTATACAGAAGTGCCAGCAGTATTCATTATTCTTCTGTTGAGTCCTTCCCACTCCCAGTGTGCAGACACAGTGCCACCATAGCAGAGATGTCATCAAACTAGATAACAAAGGCCACTCTTCCCAGAGGGTTCCTTGAAACTCCGCCTCCCCCAACTCGTGGTGCCACTCAAGCCACATCCAGGTTTGTCCTAGCTTGGTCAGGTGCCTTTTGCTGAGCACAGCCTAGGCTCACATTGGTGGCAGCTGGCCTCAGTTTCTGGAGTGGTCTTTTGAGCCAGCTATCCACATAGCATTTGTGAATTGCTTGCTGAATCTTAAGATGTGGCCCCAGGGGGCACAGGCTGGGGCTAAATTTGGCCTGCAGCTGAACCTCTCTCAGGACTGTGCCACTGGACAACTACTACACAGAGCCACACTAATATGGCCGCGATACTTAAGAGCTTTGCTTAGTACATAGAAACAGACACAGAAAGGCAGCCAAAATGGGAAGACAAGGAAGCAGAAAACACATGAAAGAACAGAATAGATATAATCTATTAGAAATAATCTAATCAAACAATCTGACAGATGTAGAGTTCAAAACACTGGTTATAAAAATGTTCAATGAACTTATGGGAAGTGTAAATGCATTTAATGAGAATTTTAACAAAGAGATTTAAAAAAAAACATAAAATGGGAATTGAAATTATAAAAGAGAATCAGTCAGAAATGAAGTACACATTATCTGAGATGAAAAGTATATTAAATGGAATAAACAGGGTAAATAAAGAAGAGGATCACATGACCTACATAGAGGATGGTAAAGCCAAGCACACTCAATCAGAATGGTAAGTAAAAAGAAGCCAAGATTATAATACTAATTTAAGGAGCCTATGAGACACTATTAAATGTAAAAATATCTGCATCATAGGGGTATCGGGAACAAACAAACAAACAAAAAGACATTATAGAGCTATTTGAAGAAATAATGATGGAAACCTTTCCTAATCTGGTGAAGAAAATAGACAGAAAATCCCAGGAAGCTCAGAGAGTCCCCAAAACCTGAAACCCAAAGAGACCCACACTAAGATACATCATAATTAAAAAGCCAAAAGTTATATACAAAAAGAGAATCTTAAAAGCAGCAAGAGAAAAGCAGTTGGTTACCTACAAGAGGGAACCTATAAGACTTTCTGCTGATTTCTCAAAAGAAACTATGCAGGACAGAAGGGTTTGGCACAAAATATTCAACATGATGAAAACCCAGGATCTACAATCAAGAATACTTTATCCAGCAAAGCTATCATTTAGAGTTGAAGGACAGATAAAGAGCTTCCCAGACAAAAATAAGCTAAAGGAATTTATCAACACCAAGCCAGTATTACAGAAAATGTGGGAGGGGCTTCTTAAAAAAAAAAAAAAAAAGTATCAAAAACAGGAATAGAGAATGGTAATAACTACATTCCTATCAATAAGTACCTCAAATGGAAAAGAATTAAGTGTTCCAAGCAAAAGATAGAGTGGCTGAATGGATAAGAAAACAAGACCAGTACATATGCTGCCTACAACAGACTCACTTCAGATTAAAAGACACTCACAAACTAAAAGGAAGGGGATGAAAGAAGATAATTCCTTGATGGACCTAGAAGGTATTGCACTGAATGAAATGGATTAGATTGAGAAAGATGAATACTGCATGATTTCACGTACATGTGGAATCTAAAGAACAAAATTAAGAACAACAGCAACAAAAGCAGAAATAAACTCATGGATACAGAGAATATTTTGAGAGGTACTAGATGAGGGGATGGGGGGACAAAAAAAGGCAAAAGGTTTAAGAGGTACAAATGGATAGTTGCAGAATAGACATGGAGACATAGAGAGTAGCATGGAAAAGATGATTAATCTATTATCTTGTAATAAATATGTAAGGTGGAAGAGGAATACTGTATTTAGTGGGGTGATCACTTTATGAGTTATGTGAATCTTTGATCACTATGCTATACAACTGAAACTGGTATATTATTATATGCCAACTATAATTGAAAAAATCTCATTGAGTTGTACAATGTAAATAGAAGAAACTAATTGTCTATTATATTTCAATAAAGATAGAGAAATATATTTAAAAAATCATGTAACCATTTGAGTCCTACATTGTTTTCTGATAGTGCTTAAAAATTTCTTCAGCATTTTATGAAAGTAGCCATTGATGATATAAAAGTTCTACCAATTTAATTTAGTAATAGTCATTTGTAAGTTTAATATGATCTTTAGGTGTCATATGATCATATATTTGAAAGCAACTTATGTTTGCATTACCAAATATAAAGGTTATTTCTTTTTTCTAATCTTCATACATTAATTAAAAAATCTTGAATTTCCATTTGAGAAGCGCCAAATAAAAACATTAAAAATTAACCTAAATCTGACCACAGCATTTATCTGAATAATAAATCCCAAATGTTCCCACCTACAATGGCTAAAACAAAACGCATTACTAAGAATATGATTTAAAGTATTTAATTATTCAAGTAGAAAACATAAAACATTTTTAATTTTACAATAACTAATACATGGCTTTAATTTTCCCTCCAAGTACAATAAATCATTTTTAAATAGACAGTTTAAAAACTTGCTAAATTCAAATTTCATTTACCATAACAAAATAATGAAAATCATTATATTATGAAATTTATTGTTATTGAAGTTTTTACCTTAAGAATTTTTACTTAAAAGCTTTTGTTCTTTAAATGACGTATGTTTCTAAGTCACTGAAGTCCAGTGTACCATAAAGCAGCATGATTTCAATTGGGGCTGAATGGTTCATAAGTCCCAGAGTCAGCTCAGTCCAGGTTCAAACATCACCATAATGGAAAATTGTACTGGATGAATGAATTGAGTAAAGTTCAGAGGGTTAGTTTGATTAAAATGAATTGTCTACCACAAAGGCCACTGATTTTCCCAATGGCTACTGATACACCTGAAAAAAAATTATATTTTATAATTTATATCTGGTACATTTCTTCTCAAATAGTAAGGCACACTAGCTATAAAGGTACATTTAAAAATGTTGATTATTTTTGATAATAATACAAAAATCTTATTATTATTTACTTTGCATTAAACATATGTTTTATATCCATATATATTTTCATCCATATATATTTGTATGTTTACATTTTCTATTAATCTGTGAATTATAGATGCTCTTCTCATTGCTGAAACATAATACCTGAAAGAAAGGAAGAATTCAGGGAATAGTTGTTTAATGATTGTAAACAGATGAATAATCCTTCAAGGAATATATTGGAAAGTCATTGAATATTCATAGTTTATTAATGTCTATGCAGATAAAAATGTCTTAGAAAATATATACATAAAATAGCTGGGGCTATTCTTAACTCTGAAACATGAGGAAACAGCAATCACATTGATGTAAACAATTTATTCTATTAAGTGATTTAATTAAATTAAAATGTAGAGTCGTGGTTTATAAGATAAATTTGTCAACCACCTTCCAGCACAACTTTGTTGAAAACACCAGAGAAATATAAAAATGTGGAGAGGCATGTATTTCTTATGGGAAGCAAGGAAATTAATTTATCATTCTATGAGATATTTTGAGTCTTGTTGCTAGATATAATGCAGAAGGGACACAATGATTCTTTCTGTAGAGAAAGACCCTCAGTTTTGCACTTTAAAAAGTAGCAGGACCAAAGGATGAGTTCTAGAGTTAAGGGTGATGGTGGATCTGAACATTCCACTTGGCATTTCGTTCAGAGAATTCAGAAGCACCAGGAGAAATCAATACATCCACAAAGAATAGAAATCTATAAAGAAAACTAAACCACTAACTCAAAATAATATATGTATCTCTATGTTCATTACACCATTATTTACATTAGTCAAGATACAGAAACAACTTAACTGTTTATTATTGGATAAAAAGATAAAATGTCATATATAATGTATATAAGCATATATTATATATCTACATAATATATACACATATATTATGTAGATATATAATGCATTATATATACACATATATAATGTATTCTTGTATACATTAGTGCATATATGTGTATATAATATATAATTAATAGAATATTATTGACATAAAAAGAATGAAATTTTATATTTGTGACAACATGGATGGAACTTGAGGGCATTATGTGTTATGTTGAGGAAAAATAAGTAAGATAGAGAAAGACAAATGATATATGATCTCATTTACGTGTGGAATCTAAACAAACAAACAAAAAACAACTAAACTATACCTACAGAGAACATATTAATGGTTGCTACAATTGCGGGGTGGGCCATATGGATGAAAGAGGCCAAAAGGTACAAACTTCTATTTATAAAATAAATGCCATGGGAACATAATGTATGACATGGTGGCTACAGTTAATATTGCATTGCATCTTTGAAAGTTGCTAAGATCTTAAAAGTTCTCATCATAAGGAAAAAAACGTAACTATGCATGTTGATAAATGTTAACTAGAATTATTGCGGTGATTATTTTGCAATATATACAAATATTGAATCATATTGTATACCTGAAAATAATATGATGTTATATGTCAATTAAACCTTAGTAAAAAATACAGAAGAATAAAAATATGCAAAACTTCTGCTATTAGGAGAGGGCTCAGCCATGAATTAATGAATTTTAGCTTTGGAAAGGATGCTTGACACAGACCTAAAATGTACTGGAGTGAGTGTCAAACATAATATTAGATGTAGAAAATTTGTTCTGAGTACATTGACTTCACTAAACACACACACACACACACACACACACATGCGCGCACACACACACACACACACACACACGAAACTTCCACAAGAACTGGGTTTTTTATGACCCTTTATTTTTCTCCAAATTCCTTGGGTTTACAGATCACTAAACTATTAATACAAACTTATATCAACTAGCCATCCAACTTATGTTCCAGAAAAATGATTTAAATCCTATACTGAGAGACAAGAAATATATATGCATAGGATTTCTGGGCAAATGTCAAATTGAATAAACCTTCATTCAAAGATAAGTAAAAAAATAGAAACAAAATAATTGATAGTCAGTATAGCTTATTATTTAATAAGATTTGATTTTGAAATATGAACTTGTGTTAAGTTCTAGTACAGTCACATTATTTCTGTGACCTTGGTCCAAATGTTTAAAGTTTCTTACAGTTTCCCAATCTCTAAAATAATAATAATAGCCCTATTATGCTATTGTTATAAAAATTTACTTAATATCAAGTAACATATACCACAAAACCTGACATAAAAAATATAATATGTTAGTTTATAAGCAGAAACTCAAATTCACAACAATTTAAGCCTACATGAAGTTTTCTGCTCAAATATAGTATAAATTTTGTGCTCATGATGTAAAGAAAAAGCATATTTAGAAAATTTACTCTCAGCTTTTGAAGTCTGTTTTTGACATTATTTGATTATAATAAAGTTCAAGAAAATACAAATTGTTTAATACAGTGATAAAAAATAAGATTATGAAACGAAATATTTAGGTGTCATTATTTACAATTAAGTTAAAAAGAAAATGCAAATAAATTAAATGTATCATAACAAAAACTTTAAAGCTACCAATTTTAAATGTTAAATAGACAATGATCTTTAAAAATGACTATGTCTGGGAATGATATCAGCTTGATAATGTATTAGGCAGCAACAAATTTCTGTCCCTCAACAAAAATATTGAGAAATTAGTGTAAACTGTCAGACCAAATTTGTGAGAGCCTAGGAAAAGGTCCAAAGTTTATAGTAACTAAGTGAATATCGAATCAAGAAAAATTGGTTTAAGTATGGTGAAAAACTTGTGTGGCAGTTTTAGATGCCCTTTTCCCACCCCTCCCTGGCTTGCTGGCAGTCTTGAAGATGCCAATCCATGTTTGCAGTATGGGACACTGTTCTCTTCTTCTGGAGAGAGCAGAGTAGACCTTATTCACATTATTATGCATGTGTTCTAACTTATCTATGAATTACTAGCAGGTCTCTCTTTCACTTAATGCATAACTCATCCAGTCCGGAGAAGCAGTGAGTACTCAAACACATTGTAAAGCAGATTAACAACTTTCAGAAAACTGGGTAAAAGATCATAGTTGAGGCATACACTGGATAGCCTAAGACCTGAAAGGAAAAACTAGAGACTTTCTTTGGGAAACTAAAACATTCGAAAGAATCCATGCATATAGATTTTATTGAAATTAAATCAATATTAAATTAAACTAGATTATTACAAATTTAAGATGTTAAATGTAAAATCATGGTAATGTAAAGAAATTATCTAATACATATTTATATGATCTAATATATATTTATTATATACACACACAAGATGAAGCTTAGAGCATTTTGGGGGTAGTGAAAATACTCTGTGTTATACCATAGTAAAGGATACATGCCATTATATATTTGTCTGAACCTATAGAATGAACAACATAAAGAATGAACAATAAAGTAATATACTGACTTTGGATGATTATGATGTGCCAACACAGGCTAATCAATTTTAACAAATGTACCGCTCTGGTGGGGGATTTTGATTATGGGAAGGCAGTAGGTTATGGGAATCTCTGTAACTTTCACCCAATTTTGCTGTCAACCTAAAAATACTCTGCAAACATAAAATTTTAATTTAAAAAATAGTATATAGACTTGGAATTAGAAATAACATACTGAATCTAGGTGAAGAAAGATAAAACAATGTATATAGTCAAAAGGAAACAAAAAGAAAAAAATAGTTAACTTCAAACAAATAAATAAACACGAAAGAAGGCAGTAGTGGAGGAAATGAGTGACCAAAAGGCATAATAAAGAAAAAAATAGCAAAATGGCAGAAGTATTTCTTGTAAGTTATTTTCATGTAATTGGATTAAATCTTCAATCAAAAGATTAAAGTTGGAAAAAAAAGCATAAAAACAACACAATTGAACTATATGCTATCTACAATTTTTCACTTTATATATAAAGACAAATAGAATGAGAAAAATGGAAAAACATATTCGATGCAAATGGTAAACAAAAGGGAGTTGGGTAGCTATAATAATATCAGTCATATAGGTTTAAAGTCAAGAAAGGTCAAATGACATTATATGCTAAAGAAAATATCAATTCATCAAGAAGATAAAACAATTATAAACATTTATGAATAAAACAAAAGTCACAAAATATATGAAGCAAACATTTACAAAGGTAAAGGAGAAACAACCAGTTTTATAATAATAGTTGGGAACTTTAATACACAACTTTCAGTAATGGATAGAACATGCAAAGAAGACCCATAAGGAAATACAAGACTTGAATGACACTATAAAGCAACTGGTTCTAATAAACGAACATAGAACATTTTATCTAGTAACAGTAGACTACCTTATTCTCATGCACAAATTCTATTTTCCAGTATAAACCAATTTTAGGCCAAAGAACAAATCTAAGTAAATTTAAAATGGTTGAGATCATACAAGGTATCTTCTCCCACTATAATGAAATTAAGCTAAAAGTAAATAATGGAAGAAAAACCAGAAAATTTATAAATATGTGGAAATTAAACCACAAACTCTTAGAAATCAATGTCAAAGAAAAATCACAAGATAAATTAGAAAATACTTAGAGACAAAAACACAACATACCAAAACATGTGGAGTGAAGTAGAATCACTGCTCAGAGAAATAGTTATAATGAGAAAAACATTAAAAAAACTCAAATCAGTAATCTAACTGTATCTTTGAAAAATTAAAGAAAGAACAAACTAAACCGAAAGCTACCAGAATGAAAAAAATAAAAATAATAAAATTTTGAGCAAAGATAAATGAAACATAGAATAGAAAAACAATAAATAGATTCAATAAAACCTAGTTTGTGTCTATGAAAAGGTAAAGAAAATTACATTTTTTAGGTACATTGACAATAAAAAAAGAAGATATAAATAACTAAAATCAGAAATAAAAGTGGGACATCACTATTATCATTACAGTAGTAAAAAGATTTGTTAGAAAATACTATGAACAATTATATACCAAAAAAATTAGATAATCCAGAAGAAATGTTCAAATTTCTTGAAAATTACAAGTTACCTAAACTTACTCAAGCAGAAATATCTCAAAAGAATTATAACAAATAAAGGGATTGTTAGTAAAGAAAAACATTCCAGCAAAGAAAAAAGTCCAAGACCAGATGGCTTCACTGGTGAATTCTTTCAAATATTAAAGATTAATTAACTCCAATATCTCTTAAACTCTCCCCAAAAAATGAAGAGGAGAGAACACTTCAAAATGCATTCTGTAAGGAAAGACAACACAAGATAATTGCAAATCAATGTCTCTTATGAATAGAAATGTAAAGAACCTCAACAAAATTCAACAAACTGAATCTAGCACTATATTAGAAAGCTTTTACAATATTACTTGGTAAAATTTACTGCAGGAATACAATAATATTTAAGATAAGAAAATCAATGTATTATGCCATATTAATAGAACAACAGGAAGGAACACACATCTTCTCAGGTAATGAAGAAAGGACATTCAATAAAGTCCACTTTCATGATAAAATCGACTTTCATGATAAAAATGCTTAGAAAACTGGGAATGTACGAGAACTTTCTCAACACGATAGAGTATAAAACACCTATAGTTAACATCATATTTAAAGATGTGATTTTCTAAATTTATATTAGAATTTCTAACAGAAAAAGTCATTATAATTATATTAGATGGTTACTGCCATAAAAAAGTACCATAAATTGTGTGACTTAAACAATAAGGGACACTAGAGGTTTAACAGCAAGGTTTGGGAAAGTTTGCTTCTTTCTGAAAGCTGTAAGAGAGAATCTTTTTACATGCTTCTCATGTAGGTTACAGTAATGTTTTAGCAATCTTTGGTGTTCTTTAGCATGCAAAAACATCACCTTCATCTCTACCTTTATCTTCACAGACATTCTGCATGTGCATGTCTGTGTCCGAATTTCTGCTTTTTATAAGGACGCCAGCCATATTAAATTAGGGGCTCAGCCTATTCCAGTTTGACCATTTCATCGAATTGAATGTGTAGTGATCCTATTTCTGAAGAAGGTCAGACTGAGGTATTGGGGGGTTAGGACTTCAACATAATTTTGAAAAGATGTAATGCAACCCATAAGATTCTGCCTTCTGCCCCTTTTAATCCATGTCCTTCCCATGTTCAAGATAAATTTACCTACTCCAACAACAAAAGTTTTCATTATTCCAGCATCAACTCTTAAGTCCAAATTCTCATCTAAATATCATCAACTCACTGACCAT
Organism: Pteropus alecto; assembly: GCF_000325575.1. Classification (NCBI taxonomy): domain Eukaryota; kingdom Metazoa; phylum Chordata; class Mammalia; order Chiroptera; family Pteropodidae; genus Pteropus; species Pteropus alecto. The sequence goes on from NW_006494613.1 coordinate 10,413,091, forward strand.
ACAAAGTAGCATATAATTCAAGATCATACAATCACATTTTCTTTCATTCCTAAAATTTTAGCCATCTATTGAGACTTCAAACAAAGAAGGCTTCTAATTCTGGGTTGTCTAATGGTACAGCATTAAGAGCTGTTTAATGCATTGTTTTTGCTGAGATTAGTGGACCTGAGTCAGGTTTTGTTCTTCCTGAGATCAGGTATATCAGCTTTTTATTCAATTCTCTTTGCTATTCAATACCTTTTTGCTAAACCACTAATTCGTGTTTAATTCAATAAGCAAACATTTTTGTTGTTTGTGATTGAAGAATCTTGAGAATGTAAACTTAAAGAAAATAAGAAGAAAAAAATAAAATATAGGCTTTCAAAAAAGTTAAAACCAAATAGGTTTAAAATTATATATTTATTGATCAATAAGTAAGGGTGAATGAACTAAAATCAAAAAGAAGGCTTGGGAATAGTGTAACATTTCTACAGTTAAGATGTTAACTGAGAATACAATCATCTTCAATAATAATTCCCGATAAATTATGTTTTTATCTATGTGTACCATTTTCATACCTGATTTCAAAGTAAAATAAATAGAGCTCAGAAATTGTGGTTAATGATGAAAAATCCATTGACATGTATTTATCAATATGCCATAACAAAGTCAAAATATTGGTATCGACTCTATCAAATAAAATCTAATTTCTCACAAATAAATATAATGTTGGTATACAATGCTTAATGAGAACAGTGAGTGTGATTTACAACTAAATTATTTCAATAGTGTTTTTTAAAGAATAGAGTAGGATGCATATGTAGATTTAATTAAGGAGAATAGATTCATGAATAGAAACCTACCCTGAAGTAAGGAACACCTTGATAATAATCAGAGGTTTATGATGGATATACTGAAAAAATAATGGCCATGATAATTGTTGAAATCATTAAAAATTTTTACAGTATGCCTGGAGACAACTAAGTCATTTATGTATTTAATCTTATTTAAATATAACAAACGTTGCAGTGTGGAAATCTACTCTTTTTGGAGAACTTAAATAGAGGCCAGAAAATCATAAAATCTTGCCAAGACTATATTCCACAATACAGAGTATTGATCCTTATTTCTCCTCTCTAAAATTATGCTTTACCTGAGAAACTGGTCTTAGTTATATAGACAGAGCCATGAAGATTAAAAATATTTATGGGTAAATAAATCAGGTTGAGTTTTATAGCTTTGTCTTAGTTAGATCCTAAAAGTTCACTGCGATGATTTTCACTTAACTCAGTAATATAACACAGTAGGCAAGCTGTTAAATTTTGCACAAACTAAAGCAGATTTTTGCTCTCCAAAGCCATACCTGTGCATATAGTTAAGTTTTTCAGGTAATTACTTCCAGGTGCTTGCCTATAGAAATTCATTTCAAAGCAATGAAATCAGAGTAATAAACTCATCAACAAAAATTAACCCATAGGCATATTACAGAGATGTGTATATTTAAATGGCATCAGTATTATAATTTGTGGATTCTAGATGTTTATGTTCATGATGAAGACAATCTCCACCTAGGTAATTAGGAAGATCTACATACAACTAGTTATATCTGGTGCCATCTTAAGCTCATTACAATATTGTACATGTCCAATTTTTAAATGGAGTATTTAGATCTTTACTATTAACCATATAGAAATCCTTAGATTTGATTGTACCATTTTTATAGTTAAGCAATGCAGCTTTCTCTTTATTTTCTCTTGTCTTTGATTACCGTTCTATTAACTGTCAGGTCATTTATAATCGAATATTAAAAATTAAATTTGGTAAAGATGCATGAAACATTTTCAACAGACTTTCTAGTTTAGTATTTTTTCCCCCAAAATAATTCTATCTTAGGCTGTTGTGTTGCATTCAAATCACATGTAAGAAAAATAAATTTCCATTTGTTTAAAATGATTAGCTGTGGTACTAAGTTTTGCTGCATTTGAAAATGTTGAAATAAAATTAAGACTCCTGGTGAGACTACTAAATTAAATATAAATAACAAAACAGTGATTTTTTCTATAATAAAGATAGGCTTTTCCCAATATGCCCACTGCGAAATTAGAAACTCATATCAAAATACAATCTTAGAATAAAAATTGTGTGTACATATACAAAGACATTATCAAACAAAATTCTAAAGATTCTAAATCTACAGATATTTTAAATTGACATTTATGTTAAATAAAGTAAATTATTTCTAAGCAAATAATTATAAAAATTATACATGTAAATAAGAATAAAATAAAATTATATGTCTATATGAATATATATCCACTTTTTAAAGAATTCATTTGTTAAATATTTTCAAGTTGTAGTCTATTTTTATTCAAGTCATTACAAAGTCTTTATAAAATAGTATTACTGAGCCACACTCAGGGAGGAAAACCATTTCAATGGAAATCTTTATCTTCATTTGTCCTACTCTTCTTTTTTCTACTTAACATGCAACAAAGAGCATAGAAAAGGATGAGGAGTAATTAATGGAACACAATCCCTTCAAAAATCTTGGAGAGAATGACAACCACATGCTAGAAACATAAATGATTCTTGAATTTATTCTTCTAGAAAAAAAAAAAGTCTTGTAGATTTATATAAAGTATAAAATAAAAAGTAGAATTTTCAAAAAATTTAAATGAGAGCCTAGATAAGGTTAGGTAATGAGTTACAATAGAATTAGGAAGAATATTTTGATTCCACCAGTGTCTATGTGAAATACATCTCATATCAGAGACTACCTTAAGTACACATGGTAGTTCCTATTCTAAATTTGGCGGCCATTGTTCTAGGAAAAAAGATTAAGTCTACTATAGAGAGGGCGCTTTTGAAGCGTGTTACGAGTATCAGTTACTAATGATGCAAATAAAAACAATGCAAAACTCAGCATAACAATGGATGTTTATTATCATGTTCATTAGAAGGTAGATTAGCTGGGAAATTTCTTTTTCAGATTGGGGTCTACATGTTGTCCAGCATGGCTTTGCTTTGAGCATCAGTTTTAAGAATAAACTGAGGTATTGTTGTTCAGTGACTCTCTCTGGAATTAATAGAAGGCATGAGGAATGGTTTTATGATGGAAATGGTAAAATGTAAGAAAGCCAATAGAAACATCATGCTCTTTAAAGGCTGGAGCTCAAAATTAACACTGCATCACTTTACTCCCCCAAAACTGTACAAAACAAGTCAAATGGCCAAACCATATATCAAAGAAATGGAGAGATATATTCTGTTCTCATGAAGCACTTCAGTCGCATAAAAGTAATCTAAATACAGGAAAAGTTTTAGAACAAAAATGCAGTCTACAAACTATAACTTCCCAAATATCAACCATTTGGTAAAATCAAGCCACTATGAATGAGAGACACAGAAAGCAGTAACAAGAAATTTAAACTCCAAAGACAGCAGATACTGTATGTGTCATGTTCGGAAATAAAATTTTTATTTATAAAATAGTTATAAAAATAATGAATTAAATTAAAAAGCCAAGCATGTGCTAAGAAACTATCAATAATGACAGGTTAGACCTAAGAAAGAAAACAAAGAATTTCTAGAGATGCTCTGCATACTGTTTAAAAAAAAAAAGGTCAA